>NW_015557072.1:507843-527682 GCF_001515605.1 Sinocyclocheilus anshuiensis
ACAGTACACAGAATCTCTTGGATTACAATTTGCAACTAGACGGATGTACTGTTACTTCCTCTACAGTCAGAAATCTGGGTGTTATATTAGACAGCAACTTGTCTTTTGGAAATCATATTTCCCATGTTACAAAAACATAATTCTTCGATCTTAGCAACATTGCCAAGCTACGAAGCATGTTACCTGTTTCTGATGCAGAAAAGCTAGTTCATGCATTCATGACCTCTAGACTGGACTATTGTAATGCACTGCTAGGTGGTTGTCCTGAATCTCCAATTTTACAGTCTCTGCACTGGCTCCCTATTAAGTTCTGTATCAGTTACAATATATTATTACTTGCCTATAAGCCCCTTAATGGGTTAGCTCCTGCATACCTAACTAGTCTTCTACCACGCTACAATCCATCACGCTCCCTAAGGTCGCAAAACTCTGGACTTTTGGTAGTACCTAGGATAGCAAAGTCCACTAAAGGAGGTAGAGCTTTTTTGCATTTGGCTTTCAAACTCTGGAATAGTCTTCCTGATAACGTCCGGGGGTTCAGACACACTCTCTCTGTTTAAATCTAGATTAAAGATGCATCTCTTTGGCCAAGCATTCAAATAATGCATCTCATAATCTTGTACTGCAGTTATATCTGATCAAATGCACATTATTATTCTTTAGCTTGGGTTAAACAAATCAATTGTGCTAGGTTGGAACAGCACCTATGCTAGTTATGTCTGAAAGCCACACTGAAGCGCACTCACCACCAACTGGACAGGGGTGGGAATTACAGTTATAAATTACAATAGTTCACCCTCAGAGTAATCTGTCAAAATGACGGACGACCTTCAGATTATTGAACACGTCACCATTTTTCTCAGTAAATATATTTCTAAAGGTGCTGTTGACTTGAAATTTCCACCAGATGTCGGTAACAACCCAAGTAATCCATACATACAAAGCTGTATGAGATAGTAAAGTGGTCCATTGGTACTTTGACCTACTATTTTATAAATACGTTGGACATATAAATACATTTGGACATACTACTGATTTGACATACTGTTCTCAGAGTAGGGAATCAGGCATGTTCGGACTTCTTCGCAGTGATACACCGTAGTGTTTAGCGCCTGGTTAACCGTGACTGAGAATAAGAAGTAGCGCGAGTTCACCTGAGGACTCCTCAGGAATGAAGGTTTCACACAATCTGGCTTCTCCAGCTGCTTGTGCTCTGTCTGTATGCTGAGATACGCGTCCGTTCCTCCGAAGACAGAGCTGGATGCTTTCCCACAATTCCCGGAGTGACAGTGACGTATCGCCCCAAAGCCTCGCATTGATCCGAGTTCGGTCCATCCGCAGAATAATCCTTCAGTCCGAGCGTGGAGGTGAGGTGAAGCTCAGGTAAACACTTCTCTTTCAGCGGAAACTGTAGATGAAGAAGCAAAGTAGGGCTTTGAGATCTCCAGACGGACGGATGGACGGAGCGAGCGAAAGCACTTCTGTCAGCTCTTTTTCTCTGTCACAGAGCTCCAGTTCACTCGGGCCAGAACACCACGCAGCTCCTGACACCTGAGATCTGCCCATCGTTGGAGGCCATTTATCACTTTAATAAGAGGTGTCACGTTTGTGAAGGAAAGAGGACTCTGGCCGCGAGGACTCTGGCCGTGTTTTCCCACGACTCAGAGCTGCTATCTGCGCACAATGAGCCTCTAATGGGGTTTGTGTAAAAGCGTTTAGCTCTCAGCACTGGAGGTGCCCAGAACCGTTTCGCTTTGATGACAATAATTTAGGCTTCCAGACGCCTTTGATAAGAAACGGCAATATTACGTGCTGGACTTTGCCGAGTTGAATTTTGCACATCCTGTAATATGTATTCATGAGCTCGAGTTTATAAGCGAGAGAAATATGAATGCTTTTAATAACCATTTGGACTAGCGTTCGCTGAGGATGGACTGCTGTGTCCAGTCTTTCTTTAACAGTGACATGTATCCGTTTGTGTTAAAGTCCAATACGAGGGTTTGAATCTGTTTTTTTAAGGTTGCAGCCTGTTTAATCATCGTCGAGCTCTGCTAAAGGGAATGTGAGCAGTTCAGCTGGAGTTTACCTAAGTTTAGGATGCTACGATATTAAAGCAGGATGAGTGTTTTGCAGCATATTTGAACATCCAGGATTGTAGAGCAGCTGAATGATGTTTTCCTCCCAATCAACTGTAATTCCAGTGAATATGAAAGTAGGATCAGAGAAGAGAGCATCATCAGATAATTGTCACAAATGTTATGGATTCAGATTGCTGATGAGAATAAATCCAGCTGAATGGCATTCAACGCATATTAAATCACAACAACAGGCTGCAAAAATCATTTTCATAAATGCTTATCTTTTTTTTCACCCTGAACAATGAAATAAGAGTCACGCTTGCCTGTTCAAAAAAACAAAAACAAAACTGTGACATGACTTAGTGCGGTTATGAAATAATGAATATGTTAGCAATAGTGCATCGTGTAAAATATGCTAGTAAAGTGCTAAAACATGTTAGCAATGTGCAAGATTATTATTATTATTATTATTTTTAAATATGTTCCCTGATAGCACACATACATCATGGAGACATCTATTTGACGTCTGCATTTACATCTGGAAGATGTATTTTTTTAGAGTGTTTGCACATCTGCAATACGTCTATAGGATGTTTCCTGTCAGATCAAATAGATGTCTATTTGATGTCTTTAAGATGTTTATGATGTAGAATGCATGTAAAACTGACATCTTACAGACGTTTGTCAGATGTTTGTCCACAGCAAATGCTTTCCAAATCAAGTGATCATTGCAAACGTGCGTGTGCTATCTGGGTTAGAAAACACTAGCATCATGCTAAAACACATTAGCAAAGTGCTAAAACACGATGGCATCGTTATGAACGTATTTAAAGTTGTTAAACGTGCCAGATATGTGCATAAACATTTTAGCAAGATGTTAAAACAAGCAAACGTAGCTAATATGTTAACAATGTTGTTAATATCACTTAAGAAATGCTAACTATTAGAAACATGCTAGCCTTGACTAGAAAAGTGGTCTGATGTGGTTTCTTAGTGTTATCTGAGGCCACTGCGCTACAGCACCGAAAAACACAACGCATTCATTTCATCTGCCTGACGAGATCTCTCACGAGAGATTACAGCAGTGTGTGTGTCTCTATCTGGCGCATCTACAGGCGAGTGTGTGTGAGTGTGTATCACTGTAAATATCCCCTTTAGCAGCCGCTCAGTGGAAGTGTGACGCTTTAAATGAGGGTCAAACATTTTGACTCACTGTGACACTAACAGAATCACTGCTAGACAAACCTGTCAAGACAGTGAACAATCACTTGACACAGACGCGACTGGACGTTTACAACTGTTTGAAGTCTGGCAAAGATGTGAGGATTGAGGGTTAAGGCCTAGAGCACACTTGTGGGAAAAGTAGTTCACTTTATCATTCTTTATGAAAGAGTACTTGCTGCAGAAATAATAGACTTTAAAAGAAAATACGTATACATAATAAATAAGTGTGAACTGAATGTAATGTTTTCAGACACTTAACTGCACGCTAAATATATAATAATTTAAAATTGATATTAAAAGCAATTAAAGCTGAACTTAAGAGTGTTTCTGACCCACTTACTGTAAGCATATTTATATGTAATTTCATAATTAAGACAATTCAGTTCCTGTTGTCTTTGAAATAGCTCTGCTGAATGTACTGATAAGCATTTATGATAAACTAAAATATACTTTAATGTCATAACTTTTATATCATGTATTTAAATACATGTGTAATGATGTGTTTAAAGATGCAATTTAGTGCATTTAAAATGTTATCTTTAAATGCTACACTGTGAATAACAGACTACAGTTAAAATGATATGAAGTTCTGTATGTGTGATTTAGTATGTTAGTCAACACATCAGAATAAGTGAACAGCTTTAAAACACAAGAAAATGTTATTAAAACATAATGATTTAAAATGTGATTTAAGTAAATGTATCTCAATTTTTCAGTAAAAGCATCAAATCATCCTTAAAACAAGAGAAAACTCACTCGTTTGCAGTGCTCACACATGTGCAGCTCATAGATAACAGTAACTATGTTTCCATCCAAAGATGCGAATTTCACTTTTGCGCAAAACTGGAATATCGCATAAAACTTTTGCGAATAACGCATCGTTTCCATCCAATGAGTCAAAGAGAACAAACCCGTCACTTCCTGATAAACCTGATAAAATATAGTAATTTTCATATATGATAAATTATTTGCGCCTCGGAGTGAGCAGATGTAACACAATAAATGCGGTCAATGCTTTCGGAGGATGCTGCTGTTTGGGAACGCAGTCGTGTAAGACAATTATACAGAAATGCTTTGATGACAGACTTTCCTCAGGCATTTCAGAACGACCAAAACAACATCTAGATGCTGTGAACGAGATCGGTCCGCTGTTAGTCGAGTTATCCGTCTCATAGCGCAAACTCACATGACTTTTTCAATGCGCATGCTGGAATTTATTCGGTAAATGCGTTTCCATCGTAGCTTATGCTCATTTTTTCTTATCATTATAAAATGTTTATCCTACTCAATTGTGTGCATTTTTTGAATTTATTTGCATCTTGGCATTTCCATCCAGCGGTTTTTTTATGCGATATTCCAAAATGCGCATAAAAATAGGTGGAGGGAAACATAGCTAGTGATTTTAGGGGAGTTTTGAGTGATTCTGTATGAGAGACAAGCTCAAACAGACTCTTCCTCAACTAAAGGGACATTTGCGGTGTCGAGAGCTCGTCATTCCTCTGACGATCTGTGTAAATCAGTCAATTTAATTACTGTGGGGAAACAATAGCGTTTGTGCAGACGAGGGCCTGCATTCGACCCGATTAAGAAGTCAAAGCAGATGTTCAAGACGACTTCATCGGCATGTTTAATTAATTACACTTCAGATGATTATTTGATCATTGCTCTGATTGCATTTTAGCATCCTGGATCATTTGCTAAACGGCTTCAGGATGTCAAGAGTTCAGAAAATGAGATTCAGTTTTTACATCCACACTATTACAAATGATGGATGAGGGTTATTGTGTTAATTGTTTTCAATTGAGGAAGAATAATGAAACATCACAGAGGAACGTGTCATTCTTCTCTCAAACACTTGCTCATTTTACCACAGATGTTTGTGAAATCTGTCTGTGCATCTAGCAACACCCTAGCAACAGCTTCGACATGTGAAAGAGAAGTGTGCTTAAGTGTACTGAACATGCACTTGTAGTGTACTTAAAATATTAAAAGTATATTTTAAAAAATGGACTTGCAGATAATATATATTAATATTAATGAAATAAAAGGCCACTTAAGTGACGGTGTTTCTAAACACACTTAAGCACACTTTTAAAAAGTGACCTTTGTAATAATGTCAACTTAAAAACTTTACAATCTTTGCAGTGTACTTTCACTACAGCATGACTAATTATTACAGGTTTCTGTGAGATTTGTTACAATCTACAGATCTACATTTTAGCAGTTCTTGTTTTTCCTGGGATTCGAACACATGACCTTGGTGTTGCAAGCATTTCAGTAAATTATCTACTTAATCTTCATAAATCACACTTTTTTTCCACACACTGTAATAGTAACTGTATCAGTGATATTGGTCGTTCTGCTGTAGCACTTGATATCAAAAATGAAATCAATGTCCATCTGAAAGTGTTTGCTTG
Source organism: Sinocyclocheilus anshuiensis (assembly GCF_001515605.1). Taxonomy (NCBI): domain Eukaryota; kingdom Metazoa; phylum Chordata; class Actinopteri; order Cypriniformes; family Cyprinidae; genus Sinocyclocheilus; species Sinocyclocheilus anshuiensis. Next base: position 513,563 of record NW_015557072.1, read on the forward strand.
TGTTCCTGAACGATCCATTATCTGAGTTTAAGGACGGTGTGTGTTTGTCTTTGAATATTTGATGACTAAATGGACCGCATTTGAATCAATCAGGCCTATATTTCTTGTTAAGAGTAATTAATGATGCATTTCGCCAAAAGTCACTTTGCAGGAATAAATAATGTGCTTAAAGCGAAGGAGAACCGAAATGTGTGTTTCTGCAGTATTTTAGTAGTGATTCGCCGTTCACTAACGGCACCGTGGTGAATATTTTCTCTCCGACGGAAACGGAGCCGTAATTCCCCTAATTACATCTGAATACATCAACTCCATCATTAATCAAACTCCACATCGCGTCCCTGAACCCTGCCAGCTCATTAAATTAACCATATTATTACAAATTATGATTGGGATTATACAACCTCCCACACCGTTGCTAAAGACGAGAGTTTATGGCAACGAGCTTCTTGTTTTGGGTTCAACAGGACACCGGAGAGATGTTCAGATGTTCAGCGTTCGCTCGCTCGGATGACGGACAGCGTATGATTTCATTCACGTCATAGAACCCAAGTTGTTTTGTTATTAGCATCGCTGCAGTTCTGGTAACTACATGCTGTATCCCACAATGCACTGCACTCGACCTTCTGTTTCCAGTGTGACGGATTAAATCAGAAAGCAACCCTAAAACTGACCCTCGCTCTCGAGGAACCGTCACAAACTCTCACATGTTCACACTGTGATTGTTTTAAGGCTTTTAAAGAGTATTTTTAGCCACTGTTCAAATATCAGATGCTGCGCGAACAATGGAATTAAATCTGTTGGCGGTTTGGGAGACTGTACAATCTTGGAGAAAATAGTGGTGGGCGGCTTCATTTTGACAGAAATATAAATGAAACACGACCGCCGTGTCTCACAGAAGCCGAGGCGCTTTTGAAAGCGCTGCCAGCTTCATTCATCCTGCCCAAATAAAAACGGCCTTCAACACAATCAATTATTTGTAATTATGTTCCGCTAAAGCGCTTCCAGTCTTTGTCTGCGATCGGTGGCTTTGCTCGCGTCCATGGCGCCAGCTGCTCTGTTCTTCACCGCAAATAAAAGGTGTTTGTCTTCCGTAAGGAGAAGAAAGGCAGGAATGTGTTTTAATAAGCTTCTGTTTGTACACACGTGTGAACGGCGTTCAGAGCGTCTGAGTCAATTCATGCAAATCCTGCACCGCATGTTGCTCTTTGTGATTTGAGTTTTAACAAAATTAGTCTTTATGGCAGCAGTGAAATAAATAAAATAAAATAAAATAAAATAAAATAAAATAAAATAAAATAAAATAAAATAAAATAAAATAAAATAAAATAAAATAAAATAAAATAAAATAAAATAAAATAAAATAAAATAAAATAAAATAAAATAAAATAAAAATCTGCTGCTATTATAAGTATTAAATGTCCACAGCTGAATATTTTTTGGAGTATTATATTTTCGATGACTGAGTTTGATGTTAGCATGATGCTAAGCTAATGAAATGATACTCTATCTATCTATCTATCTATCTATCTATCTACTGGCCATGTTAGTTATGACAAACTTTTTTTTTAATCTAGTTATTTTCTGTTCTTTAGTTGACTTTGCAGTTAACTTTGAAACTGATGTACTAGTTAGTTAGTCATGAGACATTTAACAGAGTTTAAAATGTCTGTGAGGGAAAAGCAATCTCATTCCTACAGCAAATAAACAAATAAATAAGCAGATATAAAACAATATAAATGAATAAGTAAATAAGTGCAGTAGTGGAATGAGGTGATATTTCTAAAGGCAGTTTGTGTGTAACTGAGAGTTTATTATTAAGACTATCAAATCAACACAGCGTGGCATCAAATTAGCGCTCGAGGATCAAAAGCACAACGCAGGACGATGTGTTTACCATGCAACTCAAATTAATAGAATTTCTTAGTTCTGCATGGTTTATAAAAATGAATAGGAGCATGTTTTATTGGCCAGGCTTGTGTTTTTGCCCGCTGTGTGAGTGTGTTTCTGTGGCCACCATGAGCCACAGAGCATGAAATGAAGCGAGCCACTAAATGTGTGAGAGAAACAGACGAGGATGAATGTGCGTTTGTGTCTCTCAGATGAGCTTCATCTCGTTAGACGCTGCTAATGCCGCTTTAGTGCTTTAAATGAGAGACGTGGGGACGGATATGAATGCAACGCATCAGGAAATCATCCGCAAAACTTCCTGTTACAAATGAGTAGAAAACACAGACTGTATGATGGGCCACAAGCAGCCGTGCAGAACTCCGGCTGATGAACGTTTGGTCAACTTTAATGCAAGAAAACCTTGTTTCTTCATGCAATCCATATCTTTAATCCATATCTTTTTTTTCTATTTAATCTGTAAGGTTCTTTTTTTTTTTTTTACATACACCAAACTTTACAGTTTATTCCTCTCTATATTCTGAAGGTTTTTAATGAGGGATTTGTTGATATATCATTCACAATGATTTATACAACACATTATTCCTAAAACAAATATAAGTCTGTTGACACTATCTTCCCATAAATCGGAAGATACTGTTGTATAAATTATAGTAAAAATAAATAAAAAGAGAAATCCAAAATCCTCTGTAAAAACCTTTAACTCTAATGTCAACAAAATAAAAAATAATTTTGAACCTGGCTTCATCCAATGTTCAGATTTATACTCCTGAAATGTATGCAAATGAGTGCATATTTAACGAGATAATGCATTGTTTCCTTATTTAACATTTCAGAAAAGTTATCAAAGCTGAAAGCAGTTATGAAAGGGCCCTTGCACACAGGGCCATTGCCAGTCAGTGGGCTTGGGAAATCAGAAAACGGTGAGCAATGTGCATTTAAGCAGGTTACTAAAGGAGGAATGTGTCAAAGTAATTTATATGTGCCAAACATCCTGCTGCCTGCAGGTGGCGCTATTACTATAACTGAAAATTGGCCTTTAGATGTGTTCAGACCAGGGCTGTGTTTCTCAAAAGCATTGTAAGCTAAGTTGATCGTGAAGTCCATTAATGGCAATGGCAACAGCCCAGGACTTATATCAAACGTGAAGTTTGGACATTGCATTTGATTTACAACAATATCTGGTTTAATGGTGTTAGTAGCATGCTTTGGCAGTTAGCTAAGTGCTGCTAGCATGGTTTGGCACCTGATGAAATATTTTACTATGTTGCTGGGAGTGCATTACAGTGTAAAGCATGCCATTTCCTGTTACCAGGAGGTGGCGCTATGACTGTCACTGAATACTGGCATGATTCTTATCAAACATGTGAAATTCTGTTAGATTGGACACTGTATGCCTTAACTACAACAACTTCCTGTTTCATGGCAAAACATCAAACTTTGTCAGGCCGCCACTGACACGCCCTCCAACAAACACTCAAAGTCTTCGTAATTTAGCATCGTAAAGGCCTTTAGTTTAGACTGACCAAATATGATGTTGATTGGATAAAATCTTTAAGAGTTAAAGTACAATTCCTAAAAATGGCAAAAAGCGGCACAAAATTTGCAGAGAAAATTAAAAATGGCTTACTTCCTGTTGGGTTTAGGATTTTGTGAATGTATTGGAATATTACATGTGTCTACTGAATGTATGTGAAACATACCGAGTCGGGCGCTTCGTAGAAATTTTGTAGGTGGTGCTATCGAGCCATTTTGCCACACTGAATTCTGAAACACATATCAGATATACATTTTTGCCACTTCTGTACTAGGGATGGAACAATTACAGGTTTGACAATAAATCACAATAAAATTCCCCACAGTTAGTATTACCATTTCATATTTCAAATATCATTAAAACCGTATTTGATTACCGCGATTTGAATAACTGAGGATAAATAAATACTGCCTAGCATAAAGCACAGCTTTCAACAGTCTCACGTGCGCAGAGAAGTTTTGTTTTGGGTGAAAACATAGCAGAAAGCTGCGAGGTATTAAAAGAGTGCTAAGGAAATTATACAAATAAATATATGAATTAATTAATTATATGAATGTACCTCTGAAGGTTCTGACTGTCTTCAGAAAAGATGCGAAGGCATTTTGCTTTCATCTTCACTCCGTGTAATACCTAATAAAGTAGTATTTTAATCGCAATGCTGCTTTGTGCACAGAGGTTACGGGAAACATCTTTAATTCTGGTGCTCCAGAAGCGCCACCTGCTGTCAGAGAGTGGATTCACAAAGACTTTTTAGAGATTCACATTCAGCCTGTGTGCAGTTTCTGTCTGACCGGATTTGCATGCCCTGCTGTAAATTTTGACCGGTTGAAGAAAAACAAGCTTATGTGAATTCTACACAATTAAACAATCTGTATAAGGTATCTAGAATTATTTATGTAGCAGATGCAATACATCTAATCATTAATTAATCAGTTATCATTTTGACAACACTGTTATTTATTTAAAGACTGAAATATGAGGTTTACCATTTTATGAAGCTTTTTCAAAGTTTTATTTTTACAATTCTTACATGCTATTAGATAAACTGTTCTCAGTCATGGTGTCATTTAACATCATTGGTAATGTTATTGTTTTAGTGTTTATGCAAGCAAAAATTCTTTTTTTTTGTTGATTTTAAATATAAAACTAGGTGAAACAATTTATGTGTCAGTACTTTTTGAACATTTCCAGCATATTTTAGCAGTACCGTGATAATACTGATAACTGTGATAATTTAGGTCACTATAATCATGATAAGAAATGTTCATACTGTCTCTACTTCTGACGCGTGTGCAACGTTTATTTAATTTTTTTGTGCATGTTTAGGCCCTCAAAAATGCAATTTATTCTGGGGAAGAAGAATAATAAACAGAACAATTCTGAGAGAGTCCTCACACCATTGGCGCTCGGACCCTAATAATACAAAACAACTGTACTATGATTAATCAGCTGGAAAGGTTTGGTGGTATCTATTAGATACCATTTTTATCCTGTTTTCTTGCCTTAATCACAAATGTTCTGTGGCATTATTCGAGGTGTCCGTCTATCCGTCCATGAGCTCTGACTTGTTTTATGGACTTGGTTTGTGTGAGTTTGGCACATGCTGCCGCTCTTCTTGAAAATGTTCCCGTTCACACATTAACTAATTTAGCTGATTGTGTGTTTTATGCACCTGCGTGTTTGGCCGTCGACTGTCTGGCTTCGCTAGTAAACTCGTCCACTGGTGCGTCAGGCTGCCATAGCTCTTTTAATGCAGATGCTAATGGCTAATTAACCAAAAGTGACTCACCTTTGCAGCTGCAGTTTGAGTGATATAGTCACTGCAGCATTAAAGCTCTTATTAATGTTATGCTGTTTTTTATGTTCTTGTATAAATAATCTCAGCCACAGTTGTGCTCTTTCTTCAGACAAGCAGCAAAGACTAATGTTTTTGTTGTGTACAACTCAAATCAATTTGTTTCTAGGCTTAGGAAGAGAAAAAGCTCCACAATAAACATACAGGTGCATCTCAATAAATTAGAATGTCGTTGAAAAGTTCATGTATTTCAGTAATTCAACTCAAATTGTGAAACTCGTGTATTAAATAAATTCAGTGCACACAGACTGAAGTAGTTTAACTCTTTGGTTCTTTTAATTGTGATGATTTTGGCTCACATTTAACAAAAACCCACCAATTCACTATCTCAACAAATTAGAATACTTCATAAGACTAATGAAAAAAACATTTTTAGTGAATTGTTGGCCTTCTGGAAAGTATGTTCATTTACTGTACATGTCCTCAATACTTGGTAGGGGCTCCTTTTGCTTTAATTACTGCCTCAATTCGACGTGGCATTGAGGTGATCAGTTTGTGGCACTGCTGAGGTGGTATGGAAGCCCAGGTTTCTTTGACAGTGGCCTTCAGCTCATCTGCATTTTTTGGTCTCTTGTTTCTCATTTTCATCTTGACAGATATGATTCTCTATGGGGTTCAGGTCTGGTGAGTTTGCTGGCCAGTCTAACCAACGTTTGGTGCTTTTGGCAGTGTGGGCAATGGGAGAATTGTTTTTGTTGTAGTCGTTTTCCTTGAATGTCACGAACAAATGTTACTAAAACAATATCCAACATTGGAAACAGTCGGAATTAATTGTTCTTTTTGTGAACATAGCCATTACCATCACCACCACTAGCCCATAACTATTTTAATATGAGAAAATATGCATTTTCATTTATACATCAACAATTTAGTATTGCATATGAGCAGTGCTGGGTAGATTACTTACAGTACAAATTATAATTTGTTACCGTTTAAATTTCTTATTAAATATACTATATTGACTTGGGATGTCTCGATATGACCTCAAGGATCGGGATTGGGACCAATCTTTTTTTTATTTTTTTTTAATGGATTGGTATAGGCTCTCCTAATCACGATTTTAGTTAAAAGAAAAAGAAGACGCTCAAATGTGTGTGTTCAGCCGCAATTAAAGGGGTCATATGATGTTGCTAAAAATAACATTATTTTGTGTATTTGGTGTAATGAAATGTGTTTATGCGGTTTAAAGTTCAAAAAACACATTATTTTCCACATACTCTTCGCTTTCACAACGAAACACACAGCATCTTCACAACATGGCGGCGGCAGCAACAATAAAGTTCCGCCTTCTTTCTTTGCGTGAACATTTGGGCACTGTTATGCAAATCTTCCCACATTGTGACGTAGACATGTGGGGGCGTGTTTGAATGAGGCGTTTTAGGAGGGCGTGGACCAGTCTTAACTTTTATAAATAATATCTCTTTGGGTTTGAGACTTTAGTCTTTGCAACTTTAGGGATCGTATCTATTCACAAACAGCTTGTAACACTCCAAAGAGAAAGGAAAACTTGAAATTGCATCATATGACCCCTTTAAAACCAAAAGAGGAAGACATATGCGTGAGATGCACGAGAACCAGTGAGGTCTGTTCTAGCATAGCACACACGTTTGAGCTTCTGTGTTCAGTGTATGTGATACTTTACTTTTAAATAATACATTTATCTGTCAGAATATCTGAGATGTCGCTGTCATAACATGTTGCATCTTGCTTCAGATTTGACTGACAGACTGGCATTCTGACACCATGAGCTTCATGCTTTCTAACCATCTCTCAAATTGTTCTCTTTATAATTGTAATTATTCTGCTTATTATACATATAAAATACAAGAAGTTTATATCAGTAGTCCCATATTCATAATTGTGTCCACACAGTCTGTTTACAATGTCTACCATTGTAACATGTTTACATCTACCAATGTCTTTACACAGTATGTGCATTCATTTTATGCACCAAACATTGGGGATATTCAAGTATTGGATCGGGACTCTGTATCGGGAGATAGTCAGTATTCCATGACTTGGATTGGATTGGGTGCACAAAAACCTGACATCATGTCAGTCGAAATGTAAATATGTTTATGTCGAGCTTGTTCACAAAACGTTTTCTTCACAGTCCGCAGCTGAATTGAGTTCAGTTGAAGAATGTGTTGTGGAGTGTTTGTGTGATGCTCATTATGAGTTGAGGAGCATTGTGAGATGTTTTCCATCCTCACTGACAGACTCTCGGTAGATTTGAAGGAGTCTCTTAGCATCGTGGCGACGCTTATATTGACTGCAGAGTCTGAAAACACAGATCCGGTTTAATCACTCACAAAATGACAGTGCGGATGGGCAGTCCGAAAACTCGGATTGAAAAACAAATGGTGATTGGGTTCAGAGCGATAAACATCCGAACACCTTCACAAACAGCCTGGAGTCAGCGGCGTTTCCCGCAGAAGATACGCTCCGTCCGGCCGAAGCCGAAAGCACTGACACACCAACCACATCAGCAGCACAAATTACCACAGACAGAGATTGAGATCTTTTGTTAATTACTTTCATGGTGCTGCAGGCCTCATAATGATAAATCAACTCAATTAGATGTACAGAAGTGCGGCGTGAACTAATCAAAAACACATCTGTCCAAAGCCGGACAGACCACCTCACGCGCTCGCTCTCCTTCTGACCGTAGCGTTCGTGATCGTGTTCGTTTTGTGGATGGTTTCATCTGTATTTCACAAAGACAAGGTCTTAAAAGATGTCTAATTATCAATGAATTGAAGGAGCAGCTTCACCGTTTGAAAATGTAGATGTTAAACTCAGGAGATCAAACTAAACATCATGAGAGCAGCTGTATTTCAAAATCATTATTACATGGATTTTGGGAACAAATGTTGGCTTGTTGTTCCTAAAGATGATATATGTGACCCTGGAGCACAAAACCAGTCATAAGGGTCTATTTTTCGAAATTGAGATGTATAAATCATCTGAAAGCTGAATAAATAAGCTTTCCATTGATGTATGGTTTGTTAGGATAGAACAATATTTGGCTGAGATACAACTATTTGAAAATCTGGAATCTGAGGGTGCAAACAAAATCAAAATATTGAGAAAATCATCTTTAGAGTTGTCCAAATGAAGTTCTTAGCAATGCATATTACTAATCAAAAATTAAGTTTTGATATACTTACAGTAGGAAATTTTACAAAATATCTTCATGGAACATAATCTTTACTTATATCCTAATGATTTTTGGAATAAAAAAAAATCTATAATTTTGACCCATACAATTAATTGTTGGCTATTGCTACAAATATACCTGTGCTACACTTATGACTGCTTATGTGCTGCAGGGTCACATATTTCCCATAAAAAAAAAAAAAAAAAAAAACCCTTCAATCATTTTTCTTACAAGAAACAGCTGTAGAAAAAAAACCTGGAAAAATATGTTTGTTTCACACAAAGGAATGTCAACAGGAATCTGTTTGCAAACCATTTTACTTTTATAATCTGCCATAGGTCCAAGTGAAGCAGAATATTAAATGGAAAAAAGCAGAATGATTGTTCGTCATGAATGAATAGGATTGTGAAAAATGGGCGGTCAAGTAAATATGGTCCATTATGATTTCATGTTGACTTTGTTTTAAGTTTCCTCATGTCTCTCAGGAATACTGTACTGTACAGTGTTAGAAGCGGTCTTACATAAGCTAATGGAGCCGCTGAACGCTGTGTGTCATCAATGCTAGCTGTGACCCTTTAGCCAATAAAAGACACTCGAAAGAGAAATGAAGAACTGAAGGCCGCGTCTTTGCTATGAATAGACTTTAAAATAGTGGCGAGAGCGGGTCATACATATGGATCAGTCCTGCTGTGCACCTGGCAGATCCATTAGTGATAACATCCCCTTAATTAGACACCGGCAACGTTTGCTTTGATGCCATTAGACCGAGAAGAAGCATTCGAGTGGCTGGAGCGTGGTACTTCTGAAGAATCTTGAGATGTTGGTCTCCGGGCTCCTCTCGTGGCTTTATTGCTTTATGTTAACACTGAAGATGCTTATTGTGAAGGATTGCTAGAAGTACCATAACTGGCCTACAATCACTTGTTGGAATAATTATCAATGTTGAAAACAGTTGTGCTGCTGAATATTTCTTTTGTGGAAGCCATGATAATTTTTTATTTTTTTTTAGGATTCACAGATGAATAGAAAGTTCAAAAGAACAGCATTTATTTGAAATACATATTTTTTTAACATTATGAATGTTTTTACTGTCACTTTTGATACCTTTTATGTGTCCTTGTTGAATAATTGAATTCATTTATAAAATAAATAAAAAAAATCGTACTGACCCCAAACTTTGAAGGGTTGTATAATATAATATAATATAATATAATATATCCAAATAAACAAACAAATAACTAGCTTAACTGAGGAATATAGTTTTTTTTTTTTTTGGTTTTGTTTTGATACAATCTATGACTGAGGTAAAAACCATAAGAAGGCATGCGAGTCATGACAGACCCTGGTTCCCTTTCATGGGAACTTCGAACTGCGTCCTGTAGGGGTCGCTATGGGGAACGCCTCGTCGTGACCCGTGTCTGAAGCATACATTGAAAAAAACACCAGCTTGTTGGCCGGCGACAGCCATGACGTCACTACCGGTGCGACTATAGTATAAATAGGCGCCGGGAGCACACATCATTCTCTTCTTCGTCTTCATTGACTGTTTTGTTTGAAGCGTGCCGTTCCCCATAGCGACCCCTAGAGGACGCAGTGTCTCGTTCCCTACTCAGGGAACCATGGTTACATAAGTAACCTGAGACGTTTTTGTCTTTTGATGCTCAGTTTCTTGCATCATTGAGGGTTAACCAGGTTGCGGGTTTCACAATTTATTTTTATGTTTTACAAATCTATGAAGAATGCAGAAGATGAAAGAAAGTGTGGGAAAATAAGAGACTTATGTTCTGTTGAAGTTGACGGATTAGTTTGTACGAAGTATGTACTTTTGTATTGAGTAAATAATGGTTTAACAAAATATTAACAGCCATCTGTCTGCCTGTGGTCTGCTGCTCTACAGCAGGCTCTGACGCTTATTTGATAGACTCCAGAGAGCCGCTGCGACTGAAGCGGGATTGTTTTGGAAAAGCTGCTCGGCATTGTGGGTAATGAGCTGGCAGAGCGGAGGGATCAGAGGTCGACACTCAGCAAGCAGCAGATAACGTGACACAACAGAAACACACACACAGTCGCACACCTTCTCTGAAGCTTCGTTCTGCAGTTCTACATCTGAGAGTACGACGCACAAAACCACAGGTCAAAACAAGCGTACAAAACACGCAGTCGCAAAAACCTGCGTCGCATTCCCTGATCACCCGCAATCCAGTGTAACCAGTAAATATGTGCTGTAATAGTGCGGAGTATTTTTGGTTAAGTCATTGTCATTATTTTTAGTGCAAGCATGTCTGATTTCTGTGTAAAATCCTCATAAATTGTGCCTTGTTAACCAAACTCAGCTCTGTGTGTCTGCTGCAGTTAACACTGTGATATCACTGCCAATGGAAAGCAGAAGGAAAACTATTTCATTAAAAAAAAAAATAATACTTTTTTTTTTTTTATTGATCATGGCAGCAGTAATTTACCAAATGATATGGTCATCGTTTATTTTATTTTCTCTTTGCTAGTTCTTTTCAAGTGGTTCTGCGGTGTGACAAATGAAAAAGTACACTTTTTTAAATTAAAATAATGTGAGGTTGTAAAAACAGCATGTATAGTAATGATAAAAGAAGGTGCCAGATGTTGTGTGAAATAGTTTTAGATGGAGTTTAGCATGTCACACTACAGGTCAACTTTCTCACGTCCATGTATTCTGCCAAAGAATATCAAAACAAATCATATGGTCATCTTTATTCATTTATCCGTTTACTGCTAATGGGATAACAGAACAGAAAGCAGCTAATTTGCTGTTGCCAGTTCTGAATTAGCATGAGTTATTGATGAAAACTAGGAATATTAAATTTCCCTGTGAAACATATTAGACTTCCTCGAAAATAACAAAATAAATATATCCAGAAGGAACAGTGACTGCGTGCGTGAAAAGACGAGTGTGTCTGGCTTGTGGGCAGGTATACTATTCTCCTAAATGACTTTCATCCATGTGGTTCGGGTCGAGCCATCTGCACCAGGCACTGACAAATAGCACTGTTGAATGCAGGGTATTATGGGTAAATGCATGTGCTGTTGTACAGGCCAGTCTGGAACAAACCAAACCACATCAAAACCAAATCTGACATGATACAGACTGCTCAGAATGCATCGTTCTTCTCTTGTATAGTCTCAATGTCACCGGGTATTCATCATGGTACTGATGATTAGAAATATCAGACAAGCTTTTTAATTCAACATTGAATCTTCATTAAGGGACATATGGGGAATGGGGAAAAATCATTTCAATATCTATAAAGATCTGCTACTGCAGTGGTGTGATTTTGTAATTGCATATGGTTTGCTAGCTGTTTACTGCTCCGAGCATCTACTGTGAGGATCTCGAGAATATTGTTCACACACGTGAGCAGCTGATTGCTAGTGTGTCAGACTCACCGGCGAGAGGCCATCAGTCCTGGAGGAATGGAGGAGTTTCCAATGAAGATTACAATGATTCGCCAAGGGAGGGCAAAGATCGACGAGCTGGGAGTGCTGGTTAGCCACTATAGAAAGCACAGTATCATGAGTTTCTCTGAGACACGGCTGCAGGAACACATGCTGGATACTAACACCACCATCAGCAGCAGGTAAAACATGTAGAAAAGGAAGCAAAAGTTGATGGAGATCGAGGACTCGTATCGAAGGAATGAAAGGATGATTGCGGAGGATTAAGATGAAGGATGTTTGGAGCGGCATGAGCAAGGGCTTCAAACAGATGCGAGACATCTAGGGTACCTGCAGATGACCAGTGTGTTCAATCATTTCTTGAACAGGTTTGATGCAGGGTTAATCACTTATCCTCACATACCCACTCACTTCACCTTGAAGCAGACCCTTGCCCCTTATTATACACAAGTTGGTGCCGTGCCATGCTTACACCTCTGAGACCAAGTTGACCTTCGCTGTTGACCAGGTTAAGAGGGAGGAGGCTTTACCAGGGTGTGCTGATGAGATGAGTCGAGTGCTTCCTCGTCCGTTCAACCCAAGTCCCTCTGCTCTGGGAAACTTTATCTGGATCTAGTATCAAAGAGAGGCTACAGGCGACTACAGATCCATCACAATATGAAGACTATGGCTGTGTATCGCCGAGAATCAAGTGCTTTGACCATAATGAAATACACTGATTTCAAAGTTTACACTGGGGTGAGCTCATACCCTAATCAAACACACCTGCCTGCAATTTTTAGGCAATCATTAAGACTTTGATTAGATTTTTTGCAGGTGTGTTTGATCAAATTGGAGCTGAACTCTGCAGGACAGTGGACCTCAAGGGCCAGAGTTGCCCAGCCCTGCTTTACACTTATTTGGACAAGCTACTTGAACCATAGAAAAAATGAATGCACGCACATTGATGCAAAGACCTAACATATACAGAGAATAGGACAATTTGAACATATTGGCACAGCCCAAGTCCAGACATGGAACAGGCTACTCTTGGTTTCCCCACCTGGTCTGGCAGCTTTGTGAGGATCATGTGCTTTTGTTACCCTCCATCTCGCATTACTAGGTTAGGAACTGGAAATAATACAGGTGGATGCTGCCGTGATAGCTTGGGTCACTGACTACCTCTTGGGCAGAACTGTGTGTGGTGAGCAACATATGGGCTCCTCAGGCAACAGTTCTATCCTCCATGTTCTTCAGACCTCTTCTTACACTTGACCACTTGCAAACCCAGTTGAAAAGACCAGCATTGCTCATCATCAGTCATGCGTTGTGTACTGAATGTTTTTCAACAAGGTAAGTTCTCCGATGACTTTGATATTGTGTGATGTATTGAGCGTGAACATGAGGCAGAATACTATTAAGGGACTGCTTGACTGACAGGCGATCGGATCAATCATAATGCCAAATCCGCCATCTTGCCTGACAAACAAATCAGACAGGAGAGTGGATTAACTTCGGTGGACTTAAACTTGAAAAATGTTGTGCATTGACATCTTTCCGTGGTTGAAATAAAATATGTTCTGATGTTCATTCATGTTTGTTTCATGCTTAAAGTATGAAAAGATGATCAGTTCACGTGCCGCTTGAACTGAGGCAATACAGCGATCTGTCACGACACATTCACGAATTTGCACTTACATATAATTGGATTGAGCAAGTAAGCATATTTGGCGTGCTGTCCTGAGGGAGGTAACCTGCTCTGTCAGGCGTGTTTTCAGTTTCCTATTTGCTCTGCGATGTATTTTTTACTGCGTGAGAACATGTGTAGTGTGAGAGCAGCATGGCTTGTCGGACATAGCAACAGTAACTAAGGAGGAACTTGAGAAGGCTCCGGTTCTTCAGTGTTTCTACTAAGATGATGTCATGGGTCATCTTGCTTTCTGCTGTGGTATTCTGGGAAACAGTAACTAAAGCAAAAGCTCATCAAAATGACAGGTTCGGTTGGGTTAGATCTGGAATGATGTCTAAATTGCAGATCATTATGGAAAACATGACCCACCTTGCCCATGCCATGCTTGTTGGAATGAGGAGCACGTTCTGCAGCAGCAACCTCACAACAGCAGCACCACAGAAGGTAATTTGTGCCTGCTGCCCTCAGACTGTACAACTCAACCTCTGTGTTCACGACTTACTGTCAGTAGGCCTGGATACACATCTATCTATCTATCTATCTATCTATCTATCTATCTATCTATCTA
>NW_015557072.1:527871-528366 GCF_001515605.1 Sinocyclocheilus anshuiensis
TCTATCTATCTATCTATCTATCTATCTATCCATCTATCTATCCATTCTCATTTTAATTGTGCTCAGCCAGCAGGAAAGTGCCTGTTCTCCCCTGTTCTGTCATTCGCGCTGGGTCCCGGTCGACTCTGTTCTGCTCCAGAAATCCATTAGAATCCATTAGAATCCCTGTCTCAGCACATTGATGCCGGACGAATGAACCGATCACCATAAAAATGTCACTGAGAAAAACACAGGCCTTGTGTTATTTGCATGCGTTTGGAGCACAGCGCAGGATTTATGGAAAGGTCAGCTGCTGAAGGTGAAGGTTTACGAACTGTGAAGGGACGCTTGGTGCTGTTATCACCACGGCGACAGAGAGCGAGAATGATGCTCCCGAAAAGAGAAGAGTGTGCCAGTGAGCTCAGAGGATGCACATACACCCTCAGCTATCTATCTATCTATCTATCTATCTATCTATCTATCTATCTGTCTGTCTGTCTGTCTGTCTATCTATCT
>NW_015557072.1:528792-535090 GCF_001515605.1 Sinocyclocheilus anshuiensis
TTTAAAAGCAGAAATGTGAGGCTTGTATATTTCTAAAAGCACTTTAGTATGGTTTGGGCCGGTCTGCAGTCATTATAATTAGCTTTATATAAAATCAATACAAATCCATGTTATGCTCTGATTTAGACACGTTAGCAATCGTGTGGGTCTGTTTTATTGTGTGTTCTGTCCCCTGGTTTCTCTACTGTGTGTATCCCATAATGCTCCTCTCTCCCGAGAGTGGCACCTAATCAACTCTATTCTGATGCCACAGTGAGAGACTGATTCTCGCGTCTGATACTGACAAACACACGCAGTATGATGAAGCTGGAGCTCGCATGGAGCCCACCTTCCTGCGTCTGTGTGTCATCAGTACATGTATTCATGTTCAGAGACACTCAGTGCCGAAAAGCCAAGGATAATTGCATATTATTATTCATTTTCGAGGTGTTTAGGAAGTCAAGCCATCGGTATTGTTATTGCTCATAGTGATCTGAACAAGTTTGAAACATCAGCACATCACAGAGCCGCGTTTCACACCAGACAGGAAGAAAACACCTAGAAACCAGCGACAAAAAATCTGGCTGTTGTTATTGTTCATGGAGAGACTTCAGCCCCAAACCTACTGCAGATCAAATGTGTGTGTGTGCGTGTGTGCGTGTGTGTGTGTGTGTGTGTGTGTAGATAAACAGCACACTAGAACCTCAAACCCAATGAGACGAGTAGAAACACACATCTACACCACAGGAGCAGCGTTTGCACGCGATTGCATCAGAGACAATGATCAGAGAAAACAACCCCACAACAAAACCGAGTCCAAAACAACGATAAAAGAGAGAAAAACCGGTTCGGCAGACAGCTTCTGAAGAGGAGAGACTGAATCTGGAAAACATTGGGAAAGGACTGACAGTCACAGATGGCACAGGAACGGCACACAAAACACAGTTCCGTGTGTTTACAGAAGCGAGGATGACGACTGGAGAGAGACTGGCTTTCTCAAATCCCTGTCCAGGAATCAAGCGACACACGGCAGATAAAGGCAGAGCGACGCCGTCAGCGTGATCACACTGCCACCTGCTGGAGACTCTGCAGAGTACACACTAACACTGTGAAGGAGTTATAAACCCAGGCTGCTCTTTTCCACACAGTGACCATATGACTAAGACTGCTACTTATCTATAATCCATATGGATCATGTGCTAGATCACGTTCTGGTCATTATTATTTGATAATCAGCTAAACATCTGCTGTTGTGTTGATTGATTAATTTATTTTATGTAGCTCAGTAGAGCTACATAAAACTGTAGAGCAAGTCACTAGCAACACCAAGGTTATGGGTTTGATTCCCAGAAAACGCAAGCACTGATAACATGTGTACTGTATAGCTCTGCATTCCTTACTGACAGTCTGTCTCTAACAGTAATCACATCAGCTGGGGTTGAATACTTGATTCATTTGATGTCAGCTACAAATGAAAAGCTTTTCAGTTTTCATTTGTGTTGAATGTTGTGTTTTTAGTCACGTGTAAACTGTTCATTTCTGAAAGTAAAGCTGGTCTGGATCCTCCTGACATATGAAAGCACATCAGCACACAGGAACAGTGTGTGTGTGTGTGTGTGTGTGTGTGTGTGTGTGTGTGTGTGTGTGTGTGTTCAGTGGTGTTACACTGACATCTGCTGGTGGAGCTCATGATGACAGCGGCACTATAACATGGCACGACTATCACCTTCATGCTGAGCCCCTATCAAAACCAAATCAAAATTAATGTAATATGCACTCTTAATGAAAATATAGAAATGCAGCAAGGTTTGTTTGAGGGTTAGTCTAAGATCATGAGCTCTATAATATTATTAATGACTTTATATTTAATGTGAAAGGCTAGCGCTGGGGTTTAAAGTCACGGCAGAGCAAATATAATCAGCTCAATATAAAAACAGAAGTCTGTGTGTGTGTGTGTGTGTGTGTGTGTGTGTGTGTGTGTGCAGGTGTATGGCACTCATGACTTCAGATGTGACATCCGCTCCTGGGAAACATTTTAAATAAAGAAAGAAAGTAAAAGTTTAATGTGAGACGCAGCTACAGACACAGAGCGCATTAAAAGAGAAACAAACACGAGCCAAAATAAACTGAAAATAAACTTGTTTTCCTCTGTATATGACTGCATTGCTGTTTGTTTCTAATAATATAATAACAAAACAAACAGCCTATGAACATTACCATATGAGTCTAGCTCATAGCATGCTTTCTTTAGCTTTACATTACTAAGCATGTCACTTTCACTGGGAAATTTTTATAAGTAAACAGTCTTTAATAATTATTTAATTATCGTAATTTAAAAAAGGACATTGAATCTCAGTTACTCTGAAACAAAGTGAAACAACCCTTCAGATACAGTAGAAAAAGAGTAATGTTAAATTCTAGTATTTAAAAACTAGACTTTGAGTTGTGGAAAAGTGCTTCCAAGGTCAAAGTTCAGAGGAAGAAGAAACTGTTCAAAGACTGTTATTATTATTATTATTATATAATTACTGCTATTATTATTATTATTATTATTTCCCCCACTACACTTAAAGAAATATGAATTTATATTCAAATGTAAATATTTTCATTGAGCAATTGAAACTAAAGTTTAATTTAGTTTAGTCTACTAAAATCACTACAACTAAGAAATAAAAATAAATTCAAACTACAGTGGGTACGGAAAGTATTCAGACCCCCTTAAATTTTTCACTCTTTGTTATATTGCAGCCATTTGCTAAAATCATTTAAGTTAATTTTTTTCCTCATTAATGTACACACAGCACCCCATATTGACAGAAAAACACAGAATCGTTGACATTTTTGCAGATTTATTAAAAAAGAAAAAGGTATGCTAACATTAGCATCAAAACCTTTTTTTGCTGAAATTATGTCCATTTATTAGTAATCACGGAACTCTGACTGTTTTTAATAAAACATCAAAATAAACACATAACGGCTTTAAAAAAACAGCTGTTATTGGAAATGATTGTGATGGAGAGAAACAAAACAACACACTGCATCTCTCTATCTGATGCTGGAGGTGAATTAAAACAGATCATTAGTTTAATTACGATCAGGTCTAATGGTGCCATTAAGACCTATCAGACGTGTGTGTGTGTGTGTGTGTGTGTGTGGAGTCGACCTGCCAGTTTCCACACGCCTACAGCACTTCAGACACGCGTGTTGAAGTCGTGCGAGTGCACATGTGTGTGTTGGGATGCACAAGCATGTTTATTTGAGCGTGTCAGTATTCTGACACATACATACAGCACAAGCTACACTGCTGCAGCTCTGAGAACAGATCCGTGTGTTAGGATGAGCGTAGTGTGTTGGTGTGTGTGAGTGAGTGAGTGTGTGTGTGTGTGTGTGCGTTCACCTATATCAGGCCTATATCAGCAGGTTTGCGCTTGAAAACAGCCTCATTGCAGCTGAAGAGCATCAAACTGAATCTCAGATCTCTGAAACGACTCTTGTCTTACTCTAGAGCAGCGTTTGCGTGAATCAGACATGAATCTGTGTGTTTGTTCACTGGACTTACACTCGCTGCGGCCCGCAGGTTCACACTGGTTCCATCTGGATCCCTGAACCAAAACTCAGAAGACGCTCCGAGCCAGACCGCACCTGCGGGACACACACACACACACACACACACATCGCTGAAGCTCTCGGTTTCATCTCTCAGTCATTTATCCGTCTGTTTCTCCATTCATCTCATCATCTGTCCAATTCATGTGTTTCCCGTCACCCAACAACCATAATGACCATAAACAACCATAATGTCCAACATATCAGGGTGATACCTGTCTTGACATGAAATCGAATAAAAAGTTCTTAAAGAGTCAATCTTACAGTATCTCACAGAAGTGAGTACACCCCTCACATTTTTGTAAATATTTTATTATATCTTTTCATGTGACAACACTGAAGAAATGACACTTTGCTACAATGTAAAGTAGTGAGTGTACAGCTTGTATAACAGTGTAAATTTGCTGTCCCCTCAAAATAACTCAACACACAGCCATTAATGTCTAAACCGCTGGCCACAAAAGTGAGTACACCCCTAAGTGAAAATGTCCAAATTGGGCCCAAAGTGTCAATATTTTTTGCATTTTGTATTTTCCAGCACTGCCTTAATCCTCTTGGGCATGGAGTTCACCAGCGCTTCACAGGTTGCCACTGGAGTCCTCTTCCACTCCTCTGTGTAAATTATCTATATTTTAGTATGTATAGATACGAAAACAGCTAACAAATTTTTGTTCCCTTGAATATTCCCAGAACGTTATTTTGTTAAGGTTTGTTTTTGACTAGCCAGGAAAGTTTTCTAAACGGAAATAGAATGTTAGTTTTTGGTGTGTAGAATGTTATTCTAACCGGATTCGTACAGATGCTGCAAAATGAAATTCCAGGATTTTTTCAAGCACTACTTTTTTGTTTTCAAGGATTAAAACCAGAGATCTCGCTTATCAAAAAATCCACCGGTTTCACAGACAAGGCTTAAGCCTAGTCCCAGACTAAAATGTAAATCTGAGCTGTTTCAACTGAAAGAAACTCGCACTGATTGATCTTAAAATATTTCAGTGCATTTGTTTTGTCTCAAGCTGCACACCAGTATGTTTTTATTTTTCCTAAGGCACATCTATAAAAATGACTTAAATGTCCTAATTGAACTATGGCCTAATCCTGGCTTTGTCTAAGCTCTGTCTGTGAAACCAGGCCAATATCGTTATTATCTTTCAAATTCTAATAAATAAACTAATTAAACAAAATGGTACAAATAAAGTGCAGCACATGCAAAGCATGCAATGACTGTGGCAACTTCAACATTTGAAAGGATACTATGGCAAAGTTACCACTTTCCTTATTCAAACTGATTTTTTTATTTTATTTTATTTTATGCTTTCATGAATATTTGATTGACCTGAAGAATGAAAGCTATATCATACACTTGGCAATTTTGAGCTATATCATGCTTGTAGACAGGGGAGTGACAACTTACACTTAGCACACGAGATGAGACTACATACAGAAACTTGGTTCACTAGAACAACAAAATAATTTAATTCCTTTTTTAAGAAATGTTCAATGACAAAATATTTGTCTTTTAATCACAAAAGGTAAAACAATGCAGTCGTATTTTGAAATGTTTTAACTAATCTAGAACAATTATTTTGGTAATTAAGTAATCTACTGATTATTTTGACAATTGAGTAATCTGATGTTTTTTTTTTTTTTGTAATAAAAATAGATCCAAGTTCAAAACAGGCTTTAGTATGACTATATTTATATATAAACGATGAGGCAATAATAATTGGTTCAAATAAAGTATAACAACCAAGTAATTGCATGGTTTTATTGAACAATACTGTTAAATTATATAATGTAATGTGTCTATACACAATATGAACGTAACCATCCTAAGTACAATACATATTATAGCAAATACCTGCAGAGGGCGCCAACGGCCTGGTGATGTTTCACTTTACAGCGTGATTAATGTTTAAATCCATTTAATTTTAATATTTGGCCACATGCAAACTCAGAGCGAGGTTTTAAACTTATTTTGAAATATGTTGATGTACATCGAATCGCATATTTAGAAATATGTTGATGTATTCTCCTGTGTGGGCATAGGTTTATAAATGATTTAGGCCTACGTTACAAATCTAGTGAGATAACTCACACTGTTTTCCCAGATGAACATTATGCAAGCCAAACTCGCAACATACGCAGAGGAAGAGATGCTTGTAAATGATAACAGTGAAGCGCATCAGACTTTACATGCGTTCCCAAATTAAACCCAATCAAACAGCACATGCAATAAAAGACCGAACAATATAATGCAAGCACTATCAAAGGTTTTACAACAAATTCAACTTTATACTGATATCATGAGACTGCTTTTCACTTCAAGTATCATTGTCACGTTTAATATCTTGTGCGCTCCCGAAAGCCAGGTGAAGTGGCTCTGTATTTGTATCACATAAAAACATCTGCAATGTTTTCATTGGAGAGATAGTTTACAGGGTTATAAAAATAACCTAAGAATAATCATTAGGACAAGTTCTGTATGAGTTATTTTTAGGTTATTTAAAAAATAACCACTCTGCAACGTTCTGGGAACGTTATGTTATGTTAAAAATAAAACCTAAAAAGAATGTTACTAGAACATTATTTCTTGATCTCAAAAAATAAATAAATAAAATCAATAAATAAAAAAGGGGAATGTTTAGGGGAATGTTCTGTGTGTGTGTGTGTGTGAGAGAGTGTGTGTGTGTGTGTGTGTGTTTGCGTGTGTGGG
>NW_015557072.1:535142-539335 GCF_001515605.1 Sinocyclocheilus anshuiensis
AGTGTGTGTGTGTGTGTGTGTGTGTGTGTATGTGGGTGTGTGTGTGTGTGTGTGTGTGTGTGTGTGCGCGTATGTGTGCGTGCGTGTGTGTGTGTCTGTGTGTGACCAAATGTCCACGCAAGGATATTAAACAGAAAATAGAGTTTGTACAGTAGAAAAACCATCCCGCCTATGGAATGAACCTAGAAAAAATGAAAACCAGTATGGGTGTTTGTGTGTGTTTAATATGAGTATAATAATATACAGTAAGTATGCCAACAAAACCACTATATGATCACATAACTGTTCTAATTTTGTTCTAATTTTATTATTCTTATTTTATTGTATTTAAATTATTGTCCTTACATGTAATATTAGCATAGATGAATGTGTTATTGAATTTTATTTGTATAATTTAATTTGTGTTTTATGCAAATTTGTGAGATATATTAAGATACAGAAGGTATTAAAAAAAAAGAAGACGTTTTTAAGTGTAGGAATCAAGCAAGGCAGTTCCAGTGACTGAAATGAGGCTATTCTATTGGTTGTTTGTTTGTTGTTAAGCAACTGGCTGTTTTAATCCAACACTGTCGCTCTGTACTCTACAGCTTCAGCAGTGCAATCATGGGTTTAACACTGCTCCAGAACTACCAGGGTTTAACCAGAAAATAAACTTTAAGGTTACATGCAATGGGAAAAGCCCAAGAAACACACCTCAAGTTTACTAGGTTTAATAAGCCTTATCTTTTGAACCCACTAAGATGTTCTTTTTAACCATTTTGCAGTTGACAGAATCAGTGGAATATTAATTTATGCCAAACAACCGTCAATCTAACATAGAGTACTGTTGGCTTGACAGGCTACAAACTGCTAAAGCAGATTTAGAAGTATGCAAACGAGACTAGGGAGAGATCAGAAAGTATTGAATTATAGATATTCGTTTATTTATTTTTACATTTTAAATTGTTTCAAGTGTAGTAAATCACAGATGCATTTGGTCTTACCGTTCATGAAACCCTCGTCATCTGAGCTGTCTCCGGCCAGAGGAATGAAAGAATAAAACCCCTCAGAATCTCACCTGGAAGACAAGAGCAAAACAACAGAAACGGGTTACATTTTATAATTCAAACTGTTTGTTCTCTAGTGGTTCTGTCTGAATGTATATGTCTGTTCGGAGTTCATGATGTGCTGGATACGTCTCGATTTTGCTTTGGTTCTGGATTTGTGGTGGTCCAATCACAAGTGTTCAGCACGAAATACATGTGTAAATGGGGTACAGAAACGTTAGTTACATCTGATGATAAATTATCCACTGATGTTAAAGTCCATATGGAAGCCTGTTTCTGCCATGGAATGAAAAACAATAAAGGTAATTGCAACTTTTCTTACAATTAAGATAAGTCGCAAATACTTAATTTTTCACAATTGCAAGTTCCAGATGTTTTCTTTAGTAGACAGATATTTTCATCAGTAAGACAACCATTCTGACAGATCAATTTAAATGGATGGTTCACCCAAAAATGAAAATTCTGTCATTAAGTTATCTCCGCCCATTCTCGAGAGTACCACAACAGATGTGTGTGATGCTGCTGACGCAAGAGCCGGCGTTCTGACATAAAACACACATTTGCTGCGGCTTGTTTACAAGCAGAGGAATGCACACGTATGGGTCGTGGTCTGTCGTGATTGTGAATGGTGGCAGGGATTGACACAGAACAGAAGACATTGTTAAATAAAGTTGTTATTTTGGTTTCTTTGCACACAAAAAGTATTCTCGTAGCTTCATAAAATTACTGTGGACCCACTGATTTCACATGGACTGTTTTAATGATGTCCTTGATCTACTTACATCTCCTTGATGTAAAATATCTTAATTTGTGTTACAAAGATGAACAAAGGTCTTACAGGTTTGGAACGACATGAGGGTGAGTAATTAATGACAGAATATTAATTTTTGGTTGAACTATCCCTTTAAACTATGTGTTATGTTGCAGTTCCTCAGAAAAATACTAGCAAACTGGAGAGTAATTATTTTATATTTTACGTGCCAAAGCCAGTTTTTACTTACATTTGGCTTGGCGCATGTTAATTTTTGACTTGCTGGTGTGCTGTTTTTTGCACTTGTTCTCATCAAAGCTAGATCATGTCCTTAATCACATCAAATAACCATATCCCATGAACCTTTGAGTTTTCTGCCCAACTGTACGTCCATCCCTCAGGTCTCATTTTTATTCACATCATATTAACTGTGCAAGCCCGATGTGTAAACAGCAATCTGTCTCATGTGACCAGGTGTAATCAGGCCTCTGTGTGCTTCATTACAGTAGTTTGTCTGTGCACATGACAGCTGATGATTGACTGGATGATTGATTGACTGATTAGATTCGGGAGCTCCACACACTGTCAGACCTGAGCAATTAGTCTCCAAGGACGATGAGATAAAACAACATTAAACAAAGTCCTTTCCACATTCTCGTTCAGTTTTCTCATGTGAGTCCCCGGAGCTTAGCGTTTTATTTAGATTCACGACTAATTATGCGGATGGATCTGTTTACTCTTCAGATCAAAGTTTCTCCCCTCTGTGTTATTCACAGATCTAAACAGTCCTTTCATTAGCATGGCCAACAAAGACTTTAGCACCGCCCACTCAGAAAACTCATTAATCAGTGTGCATAATGAGTTTAGTGATTTAGAGTTAAATCCGCCATGCTAACGGACTCCTGTCTAAAGTAATTCCACTTCCTGGAGTCACGTCAGTGGCCTCAAACTCTGAATTGAGTAAATATACATCTCACTTGATGAAAGAAACAGACTCTACTGTATTATTTTGCTGAAGAAAAGACAAAGGCAAAATTCAGAGTCAAATAACTAGCTTAATGCATGAGTGTGAGTCTGAATTGTATTGATAGCACTGCACTTGATGCTGAACTAACAAAAATGTAATTAGAGTGCACCATTAATTTTGACTAATTGTGCCTACGGTATTTATTTTCTTGATCATACAATGTGCAATACTGTCAGTTTTCACAATTTAAATTTCCCATACAGACCCACAAAACTGACAATGTTTACAGATAACATATACAAATGTATGAGCGCAACTGTATGAACACAATATATGTATATTATTGGATGATCAATTATTATAAATACATCAGTTTTTAACTAATGTTTTAATGACACCTTTGTGTAAGTTAAATTTCACATCTTTTTTTTCTCAAAATACAATGACACAATAAAAACTAATTCTATTCAGCCTAGTGATATCACCCAAGCAAGCACGAACAAGGAGAAGAGCAAAGGACCTATTATCGAGCATTGTGGCACACCGTAATTTACCACTGTAAGATCAGACATCTGTTCATTTTAACAAAGTGGTGTCTATTTAAAGTCTAGGATTTGAAACCAGGCATATTTGACATCTGGGCAGACAGACAAGTGTATCAAAGGTCAGTGTTGGGGGAAACGCATTCCAAGTAATGCGAGTTACGTAATCAGATTACTTTTTTTCAAGTACTTGTTTACAAGAGACTATCTGAGTTACTTTTTCAAATAAGTAATGCAAGTTACTTTTTTTTTCCCAATTTATTGATGGACAGCTCTCCTGTCCCCAGGCGGAGAGAAATCAGAAGATGTTGCTGTAGTTCTAAAATAAATATGAATATGCATTAATTAATCTCACTCACAAAAAAAAACCCCACAGATTCAGTATTCCTCAAAATGAATAAAAATAATGCAACTCAGAATATTACGCAAACCTGCAATAATTAAATGTTAAACAACACAAATATCCTTTATGTATTTAATCCCATTCTATTAACCAATGTCTTTGCTTATGACATTCGATGATCCAGTTCAACCGTACTAATAAGCACAAATTACTCTAGACAAACATTTGTGTGTGTTTTTTTATTGCTGAAGTGTGTTGACATTTCTTCTTCTGCATTCTACTGTACGGATGCAAATTTACTTTCCCTTCAGCCTGAGGCTTATTCATTTCACTTTTGGTGTGAAAAGGCTTTTATATTTGCCAAAAATATAACTTTTTTATTTTAAAAACAAACAAGCAAGCGCTGTCCAGATTTAAAAAGTAACGCAAAAGTAACATAACACATTATTTTCCATAAAAAGTAACTAACATAATTAGTTACTTTTTTATGGAGTAACGCAATATTGTAATGCATTACTTTTGAAAGTAACTTTCCCCAACACTG
>NW_015557072.1:544415-559119 GCF_001515605.1 Sinocyclocheilus anshuiensis
AACACAAATCCGTCTGATATTGTCAACATTTCAAAAGATGAATAAAAATATGAATATGAAAAGCCCTCATATAAGCAAACTGTCAAACCCTTGCTACGCAATAACTCACTTTAGCTCTTTATCAACATTCACTGACATTTGAAATTGTCGTTGTGTAAATATCAAGTTCAAGTGAATCAATTTTGTATCTGAGTTTGGCCAGTCTGATAAACCTTTTTATGGAAATACTTGCTTAAAATATAACACATGCATAGGCTACTCATGTTTTAAAAGTTTCACAGTTCAAAAGGTTCTGCAGGAGAGGAATGACCCAGAAACAAAAGACTTAAATTAGTCAGCTGGAGAGCAGAAACACGCTGCCTTGATCTAACGATCAGAAGTGATTTCAAACGAGGAAAACCCAATGCAGCCTGTACATGTAAAATATTAGTGAAAATGTTTTTATTTCAGGCCAAGTAGGAAAATAAAGTGGCCGGAATAGCTGTGTTTGATGTCAAAAATATCAGACAGCTTCGTCCATACAAACACTGTCCTGCTACTCAGTAAATTGCCAGAGCTGATTCGCCAAAATTTCAGCCGAGTGTCCTTTTCACACACGATCTGTGAACAGGAGAAGGCTGCAAATCGAGTGTCATTGTTGGTGAATCGGTTGTGTGGGCCTTCAGTAAAACAGGCATTTCACGCTGTGCGTTCACCAGCAGGTGCAGAAACGACCTGATTTGAAAGTTAGAGACAAAGACAACAGCGTTAGAGAGGAAATCATATCAGTGACCTCGAAAACACTGAAAACACAAGCGATGAGGACAGCGGCTGCGTCTCAAGGATTCGCTCTTCTTTAGAGATAAATCTGAATAAACTCACTTCATAAACATTCACCTTCATTTGTCCCACACACACACACACACACACACACACACACACACACACACACACACTCTCTCTGTTTTATTTCCTGCTCTGCTGCTTGTTCTCTTTTCTTTTCATGTCCTCCTCGTCTCCGTCTGTTTATCCGTCAGATCATCTCAACAGCTCCCCAATTAGTTAACAGGGAAAAGCTGACTGGTTTGAGACTTTCAAACTCAACGACCAAAACGAAATCTGCGATTCAAATGTGAGGAGGCTTAACGAAAGAAAGAGACAGACAGATGGACGGACGGACGGATGGATGGATAGATAGATGAACAAACAGATGGATAGATAGATAGATAGATAGATAGATAGATAGATGATGGATGGATGGATGGATGGATGGATGGTGTTTAATGCATTCAGATCATGAGCATCGAGGTTCAGATCCTCAGGAGTGAATCATTATTGATTGTGAACTAAGTGAAGTTCCCTGTGTTTGTTAGCCGCCGTTGTGTCTGATCTCTGCCTCGCATCGCTTTGCTCTCCACACAAGCACAGCTCTCTTTGTTGTTTCCGGCAGATTTGTCTCAATCGGTTGTAGTTTTGCTCTGCTGAGTTTATGTTCTGTATGTCCGTCCTCTGTCTCTGATTAGTGCTGAGAGAAGACACATTACAAACCAGAGCTTTACAACATGATGCAGACGTGCTGGTAACAATTCTCATTCTGTATTTAGCGAAATCATTTCCACCATTTAGATAGATGTTTAAATGCACATCTATATTGCGTCGAAAAAATCGTCTCATCTGAAAGCTCATGCCGTGATCGCACGTTGGTTAAGAGAGTTTTCAGGAGTTTGTTGGTAAATGGTTCAGCTGTGAGAGTTTTGTGAGAATCGATATTTCTCAAAGGAGCCAGTTTGATCGAAAGAGCGAGTGAGTTAGTTTATTTTCTCATTTAATCTCTCTTTTAGACCCCAGCTAATCTCTCTCAGTCTGCCGCGTGCGTCCAGGTGAGCGTGCTAATGCTAGCGCATCGCTTTAATGTTTCAGCTCTTTCTCTTCTGGAGATTCATCGTACTTTAGGGATCTGACTCCAGCTATTGAGATGAATGGGAACGCTAATCTCCAGGTGTTACAGACCTTCTCGTGTCCATCGGCACAGCAGGTTCCCATTACAGGGATGCATGAAAACACAACATATGCTGGGGACCATCAACACTGAGACGTCTCATCAGCATTTTTCATCTGACTGCAGGTCATCGGTTGACTCATATGTGTCCGTTTTCTCCTCAGAGATTTCAGGATAAACATCTGGGACAGAGCTGATGGTTGGATGCAACATCGAGTCTCCTGAGCAATGAAAGAGCAGTAATCGTTCCTCTGGGTCTCTGTCCCTCCCCGGCGTCTGTCTCTCAGCTACCTGTCCCGCTAATTGGCCGCTTATGTGTTCTGTGTGCATTATTTTAAGTCGTTTAGGTAAGAACATGTCTGTTAAGATCATAATTAGTTTCTACTCGAGGGTGATCTTCGCTTCAGATTTCTCTTTATTGTAATTGTGCGAGCTGGAGAGGCAGCAGATGGCATCTGATCCGGAAACGGCTGCTTTGTTCTGACAATCCTTTCAGCGTCCCGTTCCTGTGCGGAGCGCGTCTGTGAGTCCGAACCCTGGTTGTCATCACTATCTGACACTAAAACTATTAGAAGCCTTTTGTTGATTTGAACTAAAGTAATACATAAATTAGATGAAAAACAAACATTAGAAATGTTGCAATGCAACTTCATTAAATAATTTTAAAGCTGTAGCACTAAAATAACTAACTGAAAATCATTTAAAACTGAGGTAAAAATAAATTAACTCTGAATAGCAATATTTAATAGTTCAACCAAAAAAGAAAATATCCTCACCCTCAGGCCATCCAAGATATGAGTTTGTTTCTTCATCAGATTTGGAGTGTTATTATGGATTATTAACTCATGCTTTAGAAGGAAAGTGACAGTTTGAGGTTAAAAACTTTGTTTCAGCTTTTGTCTTCTTCAGATGTTAACTGATGGACTGGAGTGCTGTGGATTACTTGTGGATTATTGTGATGTTTTTATCAGCTGTTTGGACTCTCATTCTGACGGCACCCATTCACTGCAGAGCATCCATTGCTGAGACACTGATGTAATGCTACATTTCTACAAATCTGATGAAGAAACAAACTCATCCTGATCTGGGACGGCCTGAGGATGAGGATATTTTTCAGCACATCAGAACTATTCCTTTAAAATGATGCAATAAAACTATAAACACTAAATAATACACTGCCGTGGTGGTTCATGTTATTGAGTTTCACTTCTAAAATTTGAGTGTAGGCATATATATTGCATAATTTACACAAAAATTACATTGTTTTGAACCTATACTATCTATATTATAATATTTTGCAGTATATGGTGAACATAGTTCTGCCATAGGATTTTTCAGGCTCATTATGTTCCCGCTGTGAGCTGTAAGAGTCGAGATTTAGCTAAATGATACTCTTTTTTTTCACAACTGCTGCAAAAATCCTCCATCGTAGCCCTTTGAAAGTCCCTGAAAGTTCCTGCATTATCCAGGAAATCCATGGAGAAACGTGCCATTCCAGGAAAGCCTCGTGAAGCAGCGGAGAAACACAAGCGGATCTGAACCAACACGATCGCCCCAGAGCCGGTTCTGTCCGACTCCACTGATCCCATAATGTACTGCTTTGTTGACCAATATAGCTGGCATAATGTGTTTTCAGAGAATAGTTAATTTTTTTAGCTTGATTTTGTCATATTTTTGGTTAAGCATCAGTTGAATGAGGTTTCTGTGATGTATGAGCTTATCTAAGGCCAGGAGGACCGCAGAAGGTGAGCACAAACACACTTTAAGAGCTTTCTTATGTTTGCTGCTAATCACACACTAGACGTGTCAATCACAAGATCATTCTGCTCCATCGCTGCAGAAACCTTCACCTCTGACACAAACACAGCCACAGGAAAGACCATGTAGTTCTGCAAACCCTCCATCACACACAGCAAGACACATGAAGACTGATCCCATGGATGGAAAGAAAGAAAACAAGGACGAATTCAGTGATCTGATATCAGACAGCAAACTGTTTCCAGCGTGTTAATTTTGTTTAATAAACAGACTAATATTTTGTGAATGCTGTCCTCACAGATGTCTAATTGGTTTAATTGAACAAGAGAACTGAAGTCAAACTGTAATTGCCTGTCAGATGTTAGATGAGAGAGAGAGAGAGAGAGAGAGATCATCTCTGAAGCTAAAATGCAATGTACAAGAAACACACTCACACCAGTTCTGGGTCACTACACAAGATAAGAATAACACATGTCAGGCTTTTCATTTAGTGTCCAAATGGCCCAGAGTTCAGATCCCAAACCTAAAATACAATTATAAGAAAAATCGCAACTGATATTATCCTAACAAATATTATTACAATCTAAAATAGCTGTTTTCTACGTGAATACATGTTAAAGGGGTCATATGATGCGATTTCAAATTTTCCTTTCTCTTTGGAGTGTTACAAGCTCTTGGTGCATAAAGAAGATCTGTAAAGTTGCAAAGACTAAAGTCTCAAATCCAAAGAGATATTCTTTATAAAAGTTAAGACTTGTCCGTGCCCTCCTAACGCAAAGAAAGAAGGCGTAACTTTTATTCTCGCTGTAGTATTGTTGTGAAGGCGCTGTGTGCTTCGTTGTGAAAGCGAAACTACTTTGTTTGGGCTTCCAAAAGAGGACATAATGTTTCTATAAAGTGGGGCAGTTCCAACTTTGCAAGGACAGTCTGGCGCTTCTGACTCACAGCCTGTAAGTACGTTTTTTATATTTAAAGAATTTGCCACTGATGATTCAAACGCGAGTTTTGAGCAGTGTAGAGTAGGGCTTGTTGTTTGTCATTTCTCCGATCACAAATGCAGACATGGTTTTATGCTTACGCGGCGCAATATGCAATGCAATGCGTAAAAACACAGTATAAGTCATTACAATTAGTAATTATGTCCCTACTGGATGCAACAAATGCCTAGTTTGTAATGGGTTTTATTGGTTTTGTCTCGTCGCGCCGGACACATGCAAACGTTATTTTTAGCAACATCATATGACCCCTTTAAAATGTAATTTACTGAATATGTTGATTTGCTGATCAATAAACATTTCTGATTATTATCAGTGTTGAAAACGTCTCTAGGTTACGTATGTAACCATGGTTCCCCGAGGGAACGAGACGCTGCGTCGAGATTCGCTTTGAGAGATAGCTCGCAAGCGTCTGCTCCACCACTGGCATCGCCCCATATCCCTTATCATTCAGCCCCACGATGTTCTTTTGAATAATTCGAGACTGTGGGGCTGTAAATACGGGATGAGTACGGTTTCTCCCAAGATCTTGACACCTCAGCATGGAGATCGGGGAAAAACGGAAGGCCCCCGTCGTGAAGGCTGTGATCTGGATTCAGAAAACGCTCGTCTAATTACTTTTAGGACGAGCGTCCTGTTTCTCGGCTGGCCAAACGATATTTTATTTTGGCGATTGCACGAATCACACCCCATAATTACTTTTAGGATGAGCGTCCTGTTTCCCGGCGGGCCAAACGATATTTTATTCTGGCTACTGCCCGAATCACACCTCATACGCGAGGGACTGTGGTGGCGAGTCCACAGTCTCCTCTGTCTCGACACTCATCACATCCACCTCCTCGGAGGAAGATAGATGAAGCGTCTGGCTTCACATTTTTGTAATACTATTTCACAATATTAAGTTGTTTTGTTTTTTTATGGGGGTGAGGGGGCAGGTTCTGTAGCCCCTATTGTATGTTTGTTTTCTTATTATTCTTCTTCATCCCCAATGGGAGTCAATGGAAGACCTATGAACCGTCTCACATTAAATCTCCCCCATTAGAGTAATGGCCATTTTGAAAGTACAATATTCCATTTTTTAGCTACTCCTCCTTCAAAATATGCCCAATTCTTATGGAAATTGGCTGAGATGATCTTTGGCCCAAGCTGCATATAAAAAAAGAACAGAATTTTCATATCCACCTTTGTTCAAAAGTTATGGTGTTGTGAACATAACATTGTCAACCCAAAAGTGGTTCAGCGGCTGTATCTGGGGTGCATTTCCCAAAAGCATCGTTAGCTAACTATGGTCGCGAGTTCCATTGAACTCTATTGGTAATGACAGAACTTGCGACCAGTTGCTTTTGGTGAAGTCTGGTACGCTTCATCAGCACCATGATCTGAGGATATATGTCAAAGTTGGTAACAGCGCCAACTACGGGTCATGAGATACCAAAAATTGACTTTTCTGCCTATAACTTTGTCAGAAAATCGTAGTGTCTATGAATTCCTTGTGTCACGCCGAATCTGTGGATGTTAATTTTGTCAGGCTCAGATAAACCACGTCCACCATTTTGAAATCGGTAATAAATTGCAGTATCTTTTGAACAATTTGACATATCGGCACAAACAAATTTGGTAGGGATCATTGCTAGCATGTCCTGGAGGTACCTGGGAAGTTTGAACACAGTGCCACCTAGTGTTCCAGAGATATAAAGATTTTTGCATAAACATAACTTTTGAAGACATTGTCCAAATTTTGTTTTCTCTTTGTCAATACATTTCTTGGCTTATGCCAATTCTGACCATATATAATTTTTCATTTTCCATCATTTTGTTTGTCTGCCATTCTGAAGTAAATTTTTATACTACTCTTCCTTCAGAATTTGTCCAATTCTTCCAAAAATTGTCTCGGATTACCTTGGACTGAGCTGCACAGAAATGACTGAACAGATTTATGCTATTCTCCATCATTCCCGCGAAATACCTCTCCAAAGTTGACTGCATCTGTGTATGTTATCTTATGCTAATTAGCTTAGCTTGCTCTAACCAGTTGCCATATTTTCTAATGTGGCTCTTCAGATATCAGGTTAACCCTGAGATATGTTATCTGTTAAGTTAGCCTAGCATGCTAATCGGTTAGAATGCTTTTGAGTGCTGATTCTCACACTAAAAGCTCTCCTCAGCAGCCCAAAGAATGATGGTAAACTGAGTGACATAATGTGCTAAGCCACGGGCCAGAAGTGGTGCAAAAATTGTGATTGTTATGCTTGCTGTACATGCTGTATTTTCTTTGCTTGCTGCACTTTTGGAGCTTGGCCCCGTATTGCCCTGTACAGATGTATTTTATTACTGTATTTGTGATCAAATAAATTCAGCCTTGGAGAGCAGAATAAACTTCTTTCATGTAACCTCAAGGGTACATATGTTAAGGTACAAAAAAGTTTGATTCTTCAGGGTTTCTCGCTCAGCCTCTTCACCCCGTGGTGATTAATTGCCATCTGAATGCATGAGCAACACTAATGTTTTATAAAGTCAAACACACACAGTCTTCTGTGTGAACATGAATAAAACACACTGATGATCTCATGGGTTCAACATTCTCAGAGTAAAACTCTGCCCTGCTGCGCGGAAGGTCAACACCTTTACACAAATACATCATCATCATCATCATCTCTCTCACACACAAACTCACAGGTTTTATAAACTCCTCTCGGCTCAACTTTCTTTTCATCGTCTTTTTTTTTTTTTTTTTTTCCGTGGGACCGCGGAAGGTCAACACCTTTACACAAATACATCATCATCATCATCATCTCTCTCACACACAAACTCACAGGTTTTATAAACTCTTCTCGGCTCAACTTTCTTTTCATCATCTCCTTGCCGTGGCATCAGGGGAGTAAGATGTGAGAAACACACACACGCAGACGTGAGAAGAAGCAGGATCTTGGCGAATAAAAACAGTGAAAGGCTGTAAATGAATGTTCATCACACGTTTGGAGCGAGATCGTGAGAGAATGTTCTAATTTTAAACCCTCTGCGTTCTCGCCAGGGCCCGATGTGTTAGCGAGACAAAACTTCATCAGAACTTGCTCGCTGGTTCTCGGAGGAAGGTGGACAACACGACTCTCATGTTCTCGTGGCGTTTAATGACCTCGCACACACGGGAACATGCGGAACGACGGCCTGAACCCACGGCTGCTAAACACTCACTGTGACGGTAGAAACTCATTAACGGCTCCTAACGAACACATACGAACATGGACCCATCAGTATCTGGAACCCTGAACTAAAGCAAGTTGATTTCTGATAGAGAAACACAGACATGTCCTAGTTCAGTGGTCTTATAACTCTCATTTATTATCTGTGTGTTAAAAACTGGGGACAACAGATTTCTGATTCCATTTACATACACAGCCTACAATTATTATTATTATTATTATTATTATTATTATTATTATATATATTTATTAAACATTTGGCAAATTTAAACTATAAAAATAGTAAATAGTAGTAATCATTGCAAGTAGCAAATGGGTAAAAACAATATTATATTCTAAAAAAATATGACTTTAAGAAAATATATTACAGAATTAATACAAAATAAATGATATGATAAATAAAGCTGTATTAAACATTTTTCTAATTGTATTTATTATTTACATTTCTACAAAATGTATGCACTGTATACAGTAATTACAAGTTTTATTTTAGCGCCTTTTACATAATAGATTGTTTAAAATCAGTTTTTAAACTTATTTTGAGCACAAAGTATGTGCTTTCTGCAAATGTAGTTGATGCAAACATAAATACAAACATACATACTTGTTTATTCATTTATTTATTTATTTATTAATTTCTAGGTGTACCTGCTATCACACAGTATAGTTAAAAAATGTGTGTGTGGAGTGGAATTGTCTCTATTTAGCAGTGTAAACCCACACACACACACACACACACACACACACTCACACACACACACACACACACACAAGCGTGTCCAGCAGGGTCTCCATATTTAATTATTGCACTCAATCACCTGTAAAAACAAATCAATGTTAGTGCTGAAGATCAGTTCTGGAGCTGAATTAAACATTGCCTCTGATCGATGCTCGTTTGAGCTGGTTTTCAGTCTTTTCCTGCACACAGCAGATCTGTTTCTGACAGATGATTTGTCAATCTGTCATCTCTCGCTGTTACCATGACGACGCCCGCCATCTCTGACCTCATTGTAGCTTGGTGGCATCATTATTTGTTAGCGTTCCAGCAGCAAAACTTTTTTTTTACCAATGCCAGATTGGCAGGCAGAGATCATTAGCAAAAGCGCCTCACAACGCGACACAGATCGATTCCCGTTCTGGGCCTTGGACAGCGTTCGGCTCGCGGAAAAGCTAGCGGTGAAGCGCGGCTAATGAGCCGGAGAGAGACTGAGTTTCTCAAAAATGACACTGTTTACTCAGTAAACACTTTTAAATCAACATCATCATCTCCAGGATAATAAATGCACACACGCTTTGTTCCAAAACCTAGTGCGCTGCCTACGTAGGGAGCATGTGAAGTCATTGTAGGTGTCTGTTCCAAATTACGCGCAGCTTCATCATTCAGCAAACCGGGAGAAATGTCAGTTATTCCTGATCTTTCAGTAAGAGTTTAGCGCTCCAGACTGACTCGTTCTGAAGTCCAGTGATGGTTATAATGCTGCTGATGTCTCTCACTACTAGTCACTACTGCTTCATTTGTTGCTCTTAGTTTAATATTGTCTTGTTGGATTTGTAGCTTCTTTTCTTTCCTGATCCTCATGAACTGACAGCAAATGATTTGAAAGTTTACACTCGAAGAGTTCAAGTCAATAGTATGTGCTGATTCCTCAGTTTCTCTAACTCAGTTCTGTGCCAGTGTTACTCATTTTCACTAAGTAACTAGTGGCCGTTGTAGCTGATGTCTCCAGCAGGTTCTGTGAGCATCTCTGTTGCTGTCCTGCTCATAATGCGTTCTGTTAATGTGATTCGCTCCAGTTTTTAATGTGATTTTCACATTTGTTTAGTTCCAAATATATCTGGATATACCTGTAGCTCATTACCATACAGAGATAATGACACACAAATACAAATTTTATTGTATTCATTAAAAAAATATATATATTCTGTGTGAAATACTGTGAAAATCATTATATACCACATATTTGTACCTAAATGTTGTTGTATTTGCCTGCTGTCAGTCAGTTTAACATTCATTCATTCATCTGTGTATTTACTTATTGTCTGTCTATTTGCTTGTTTGTTTGTTTTAGTCATTTGTTGTGTTTTGGTGTTTAAGGAAACAATCTATCTATCTATCTATCTATCTATCTATCTATAATCTCTCTGTCTATCTATCTATCTATCTATCATCTCTCTGTCTATCTATCTATCTATCTATCTATCTATCTATCATCTCTCTGTCTATCTATCTATCTATCTATCTATCTATCATCTATCATCTCTCTGTCTATCTATCTATCTATCTATCTATCTATCATCTATCATCTCTCTGTCTATCTATCTATCTATCTATCTATCTATCTATCTATATATCTATCATCCAGATCCTGATCCAAGTAACTGCTCACCGTAACGCGGCGTGAAGCTCGCGCTAATTTACATCCATTCATCATTCACTGCGCAATTAACATTTCCCCCAACAGACTGTCGTCTTGTTTAGAGACAATGTATGAGCTGCTAAAGCACAGACAGCAGCGGCGCACACATTACATCATCTCATCATTCTCACTCTCAGCTTCCTCGCAGCACAGACATTTCCTTGGCTTTTACTTTAAAAAGCGTTGTTCTAGTTTCTCCTCCATCATTGATATCATGAGTCATGTCATGTTACTCATACAATCAAGAGCAGAAAGAGAATCATGGAACAGAAGCCCAAGTCACAAAATTAGGTTATAAAAACACTGGGAACATCAAGAGCATTCATTTCTAAAATGTTAAAATGTCAAGTTTTATTGTCCCAATTGTAACGTTATTTGAAGGTCGCTAAAACATTTCTTACAAAATATACTTGAATATTTATTTGTAATATTCTAAGGACAATAAAATGTCCAGTTTTCTAACGTAACTAGAACAATATTTAAAGGTTACTAAAATGTTACTAATTTTATTTTCACCCAAAGTATAACATTATTTGAATGTTTATTATTATTATTCTAACAACGTTTTTTCAGCATTGAGAACAATCACGTAGACATATCATAAGGATGTCCAAATAATGTTGATCTCAGAACATTTTCTCATATTATAATAACATATATCAAGTAAAAATAACATCTTGAGGACGTTCAGAGACTGTTGCTCTAAGAATGTTTTCTCTCGCCATTATGAGAACGTATATAGATATTAATAATGGTATAAGAATGTTCCATAAACATTACTTTAATAATGTTTTGTCCCAGCGTTTATATAACTTTTTTATAACAATGTTAGTGAAGGTTGTGAGAACGTTCGCTGTTAGCTGAGAGTTCTGAGGTCCTGAGCTCGATGTAAGGATAAAAGCATCTGCACAATACATAAATGCAATTGTGCTTGAATGATCTCCTTTGATCTGTATATTTTTTGGCACTGTATCATATCATCATGTTCACTCATATTCATCCACTTTAGGCCCTTTTACATCTTTTGTGGTCTGTAAGTACTTCCACATACAGCTTCATCTGTCATCTCTCTTCCGTGGTGTGTTGTGGGAATGACCTTTGCAGGAACGTGGCCATGTCAATCAGACCGTGATTTACAGCACTCTCTCACAGCACAGTCTGTCTGTCCTCAGCCGCTCAGTCACAAAACAGCTCAGCCAATTATTCGGAATAACCCACTCACTCAGTAATTTCCACCTGCATACTCAATCACACAGCTCCACCCTCTTATTAAACAACGCAGCCCCGCCCACTTCATCTACCACCCACTAATTAAACCACGCAGCCCCACCCACTTCATATACCACCCACTCATTAAACCACGCAGCCCCACCAACTTCATCTACCACCCAATCATTAAACCATGCAGCCCCGCCCACTTCATCCATCACCCACTCATTAAACCACACAGCCCCACCCACTTCATCTACCACCCAATCATTAAACCATGCAGCCCCGCCCACTTCATCCACCACCCAATCATTAAACCACACAGCTCCACCCACTTCATCCACCACCCAATCATTAAACCACACAGCTCCACCCACTTCATCCACCACCCAATCATTAAACCACACAGCTCCACCCACTTCATCCACCACCCAATCATTAAATCATGCAGCCCCGCCCACTTCATCCATCACCCACTCATTAAACCATGCAGCCTCGCCCACTTCATCTACCACCCACTAATTAAACCACGCAGCCCCACCCACTTCATCTACCACCCACTCATTAAACCACGCAGCCCCACCCACTTCATCCACCACCCAATCATTAAACCACACAGCTCCACCCACTTCATCCACCACCCAATCATTAAACCACACAGCTCCACCCACTTCATCCACCACCCAATCATTAAA
The DNA here is from genome assembly GCF_001515605.1 of Sinocyclocheilus anshuiensis. Classification (NCBI taxonomy): domain Eukaryota; kingdom Metazoa; phylum Chordata; class Actinopteri; order Cypriniformes; family Cyprinidae; genus Sinocyclocheilus; species Sinocyclocheilus anshuiensis. Next base: position 556,668 of record NW_015557072.1, read on the forward strand.
TCATGCAGCTCTGCCCACTTCATCCATCACCCACTCATGAAACCACGCAGCTCCGCCCACTTCATCCACCACCCACTCTTTAAAGAACACTGCTCTTCCTACTTCTCTATCAGCTCCACCCATGCATTCAGTCATTTCCACCTACTTACTCAACCACACAGCCCTGCCCTCTTTCCCACAACTCCACCCACTCAGTCATTTTCACCTACTTAATCATACAGCTATGCCCACTCATTAAACAACACTGCTCTGCCCACTTTCCCTTCAACTCCACCCACTTTCTCAGTCATTTTCATCCACTTACTCAACCACACAGCCCCAAACATTCATTAAACTACACTGCTCCGCCTACTTTTCAATCAACTCCACCCACTTATTTTCACCTACTTACACAATCAAGCAGCCCCTCCCACTAAATAAAGTGCATTGATCCGCCCACTTTTACCTCAACTCCACCCACTTACTCATCAACACACTTATTTAACAACACCCACTCATTCTCACAGACTTACTCAACCACCCAGCTCTGATCACTCATTAAACCACGCTGCTCCGCCCACTTTCGTGGACTCCACTCACTCATTTACACCTACGTAATCACATAGCTCCTCCCACTCATTTAACAACACACTGCTCCACCCACTTTTATTTATCTCCACCCACTCGCTCATCCACTGTCCTTTTCACTTACTCAACCACAGAGCTCCACCCAAGCATTAAACAACACTGCTCCACCCACTTTTCCTTCGGCTCCACCCATTAACTTATCCACTCAGTCATTTTCACCTACTTAATCACACAACTCCACCCATTCAGTTCTGTTAAATATTGTCTATTTAATCTTCACTCTGGTTCACACTGTTTGTGTTGGTGTTAAAGCGTTTGTGTGTTCAGAGTGACACAAATTTAATTATACAGTGTAATTTCATTATACAGAGCAGCACAATGTTTGTTTGTGTGCTTTTTTTCAATTCATTAAAGGCTAATCAGTCTCTGTAAGCCATGATGCGAGTGTGTCTTTGTGCACCTGTCTGAGTGTGTGAGCGCGTCCTCATTTCTCATTAAGATCGACGCTTCCTCGCCGCACGAGGAATTACCGCGTCTGATCAGTAAGAAGCAAACTCTTAATGACTGACTCGTTCTCATTTACACAGCAGATTATGCTAATACAATCATAATTCACGCTCTCAGGAGCACCTAAATAACCTGTTCTCAAATCACTGCAGACGCTCGCGATGCTTTCCGGTCGTCGCGGGAATCTGTGGCGAAGAGTTCTTGCTTTAAACACTCTTTCAATTACAGCCCGGCTTCTCCTGCCGCCAGGGCACTTTGGTCGCAGCCGTTCCTCTTATTTATTATGGAAAATTACCCTACACATTTATAATGCAGAGAATGTCAAGCTTTTGTGCACATTTATGTGTGGGTTTGACAGAAATGTTTTCTAATTAGCACTTCCTGCTGCAGCGAGAGGAACTGAACCAGGGTGCAAATTACTGACCCTCTAATTAAAGCCTGAATCCCCCCTAGAGAAATCAAAACAACTGTAAATATTCTGTATAAGGAAGATTTTAACATCATTTTTTAACTGCACTCTCACAAACTCCACAGCCTTAAAGTATTCTCATCTGCTTCTGAACAGAATTCACCTTCACTTGTGGATGTGATTATTGAGTGTTGTCTGTGAGGATCAGGGTCTGATGCTACATCATCACTAAATAATTTAAATGTATACCAGCCTTCAAAAGATTTTTTTGATGATAATCCATCAAGGATGCATTAAATTGTTAAAAAGTCACAGTACAGACATTTATAATGTCACTAAAGTTTTCCATTTCAAATAAATTCCGTTCTTTTGAACTTTCTATTCATCTGTGAATAATTAATAATAAAATGTATCACGCTTCCCACAAACAAATATTTCACAATATAACAGTTTTTTCTTCATTTGTGATCAAATACATGCAGCCTTGGTCAGCAGAAGAGACTTCTTTTGAACACTGGTGTATATGTTAATAATTTTGAGTGCCCAGAAAAGCGCTATATAAATGTAAGGAATCATTATTATTAATTATTATTATTATTATTATTATTAATAAAAAACACAGTTTCAGACAGAAATCTGGTGAGATCTGTTCAGCGATTGGCTGTGTGAGTTCAGATCTCTAACGTGTATCGTGTTTGACACAGTGTTCAGGACTACAGAGGAGCGTGTGGTTTCTGCTGTGACAATACCTACTCAATTTACTGAGTTGTTTGCAGCACAGACTGTCATCGTCGGTCACTGTTCCTCTCCTCTCGGTCTCCTGTTTTATTTTTCTCTGTTTCGAATAAAATCTCATTCACCAGGAACTAAGGTCTTGATATTAGCAGATCTGTGCTTCCCTTTCATGGGAACTTCGAACTGTGTCCTCTAGGGGTCGCTATGGGGAACGCCTCGTCGTGACCCGTGTCT
>NW_015557072.1:559440-571474 GCF_001515605.1 Sinocyclocheilus anshuiensis
TGTGTGTGTGTGTGTGTGTGTGTGTGTGTGCGTATCTGTGTGTGTGTGTGTGTGCGTGCGTGTTTGTGTGTGTGTGTGTGTGTGTGTGTGTGTGCGTATCTGTGTGTGTGTGTGTTATCCTGCTCAGCAGATTTACAGCAGTTTATCATGGTTCGCACCTTCTGCACTTTAAACAGCAGCATGAATAATGACCAATCGCTGCAGGACTTCATTTAAATGTCTCTTCAGGAGGCTGAAAATGAGAACACTTGCTTTAAAAGCACATGCCACACAACATGTGAACTCAACTGAGATCTGAATCTGTCAGAAACAGCAGCTTCTTTCTGCATCTTGTACGATCGACACTCTGATTTTATTCACTTCTTTTTTTCTGTCTTATTCAATAGTTAGAGAAGACGAGAGTGCTGTCCAAAATTGTCGCTGCGCACAAATGACCTTCCCTGGTTCACTGACCAAATCGAGACACAGCTCTTTAACTGAAGGGACAGTTCATCTAAAAACCAACACGGTCATCATTTACTCGCCTTCATGGGGCTCCAAACCTGTATGACTTTCTTTGCTCTACTGAAGCTTTCAAACGTCAAACAAACTCAGAAGCAACAAAAAAAGTGTCATAAAAGCACTCCATCTTTTTCATGTGTTTTCCATGTTAAACAGCAGTTTCTGTGAGAAACACAATGAAATGTAAGTTTGTATCAATGTCAAGACTTCAGTCATATGGACCACTTTTATGATGCTGCAGTCCTCATTTACTGTAATTACATGGAAAAAAGCAACAACTGCATTATTTAATTCATCCTTTTGCATTTAATGGAAGAAAGAAAGTCATATTTGTTTGTAACGAGACGAGGGTGAGGAAATAATGACAGGATGATATTTTTTTTAGGTGAACTAACCCTTCGGGACATTGAAATCCAGTCTCTGGCAAGAGCATTATTTTCTCTCAGTCATTCAAACTAATGTCTAAATGTGTAAATTAGCAAATAAAAGGACATCCAGATATAATGGACGAGACCCCAAAAGAACCAAAATAGAGAAAAAGCAAGAAAAGACACAAATTTACAGATATGTGTGAACACACATCTTTTGAATAATTATTTTCATTTTTCACAGCCGCTCCATACAATCCTTTAATTCAATCTCACACCCACATTAGCCATATGAATCTACATAACAGTCCCCAACACACAGTTAAGTCATATAACAGCACATTCTCTCTCTCTCTCACAAACTTCACTGCAGAGTTTCCAATTACCGGCGGCAAACAGGCAGAGACGGCATTTCTCTTCAGATCTTTTAAAAGCTGCCCAGAGCTTTGGATCATTAAAGCCACACTCAATAAATGACGTTCAATAGAAAATCAGAATAAAAAAAATCAGCAGTCTCACATTCAGAGCGAAATAGGATTATATTACTGAAGGCTTTTTGAAAGGATGGCAATTAGAGAAAGATATGCATGCATTTACTGAGGATTTAACATCAAATCCTGTCATCTATCTATCTGTCTGTCTGTCTGTCTATCTATCTATCTATCTATCTATCTATCTATCTAGAGAATGAAGATTTGCAATTACATTAAGGCTGAACTTCCTTCAGCAGCCACAGGTGGCGCTCTTCTCCTCTCTCCTCAGTGCAGTGTTAGTACGGGACTCTGAAGCACCATAAAGTGAGTGAAATGTAATTAAAATGCTACAGTACAGACCTCAGAGCAGCTTAACACACATCGGCACAGTGTATCGACACAGAACAGTATCATGCGTGTCTAAAGATAAACCAGTGTAATATTTTCTCATATGTCAGCATTAGTAATGCTATCTATTGTTTTTCCAAGGCATGTTAGTAGAGCTAAAATTGGAGCAGTAATGCAATCTAGAGCACATTAGCACAGCTCAACTGTAAAACTCAGCACACCGAGGGTATGTACAGCACACTAAAGAGTGTGGATCAGCACAGACCTCCAGTGATTTTCAGTTCGGTGTTTTTCTCACAGTGTTGCTGGGCGGCTAATTTCTGGTTCATAATTGGGTTGTGTCACAAAAATGTAACATATGATGTAACATATGCCCTCTTGATTGACACTCAATAAATCATTAATGGATCAAAACATGTCAAGCTAAGGACAACTTTTCCTTTTTTATGTCAAAACAAAAAAAGTCTCCCTACTGTAAAAATGTAAAAACAAAACAACAACATTATATTAGAATGAACTACATATAATAAATCAGTCATTTTAATATATTCCAGTAAAGTCTGTGTAAAGTCATGTTTATATTTTCTGTTTTTTGCTTGTCTTAAATCTAAATTAATACATTTAGAGAAATATTTTTCAATATTAAATGTGTCAGCTGTTGCCGATTAACTTATTCTTTCAGCAGAACCTAGTTGCGTATCTTACTGTTTTTTATCCCCTAGAGATATTATACAAAGAATGGAAACTAAGCCAATCAACCTTGGTCTCACCTACCAAATACAAAAAAAACTGGAACTGCCTCCTTTTTCAAATGCATGGTTAACAACAAATTTAGGTGGTATACATTACTGACAGCTGGCCTAGAAATATCCCTGGTGTTAATTTCAGAAATGGTAACCTTAGGAATTAATGATATTTCAGCAGCTTACAACCATGCTGGCCCGCTTGTAAAATGTTGTACTATAAACTCCATTATTAGCATTTGTGATTATGTAATTCAATGTTTACATCCTTGTGAGGCCAGTGTTCCCTTGAATCGCTCTGACCAGGCTTTATTAATTGCCAGATACATTAAATGAAAATGAGGAGAAATTAATTCGTTCCATTATAACAGCTGAGAGCATGAGCTGTGCAGAGAGCAGGTTACAGAAAACAGCTTCAGTTCACATTTCCACAAGTTTCTACAGCTTCTAAAAATAAAGACAAAAGGAAGAGGCCTAGACCCTGGAGACCAAACCCTCCCTCCTTCTCTCTCTTTCTCTCTCTCTCTCTCTTTGTTGTGAAAACTGAACTGCAGGATATTTTTACAATAAGCAGGTTGAAATATACATATTCTGTTCTCTTTAAAGTGTCTAATCAAATCCTGTGAAATTTCTCATATCAAAGTAGTAATTTATGATCAGTGTCTCTCTCAATCTGGACAAACAGATATTTCAGAGATTTTAGTTTGAAATCAAATTTATACTCCAATAATGTGATGATAACTCACACAATCCACCTGCTGGAGACACACTGTCAGGAACACCTCAGGTCTGATACCAGAAGAAAAAAACAACCTCAGATATTAAATCACAGCAGAACTATCTGATTTCTGTAGCTCAAACTGTAGAGCATGGCGCTAGCAACACCAGCATCAAGGGTTCAATTCAGGGAATCAGGTTGGGTCTGATCTTAGAACAAAATCAGCTCAGGTCTGATATCAGAACAGAATCACCTTGGGTCTGATTTCAGAACGGAATAACATCAGGTCTGATCTCAACAGAATCAGCTCAGGTCTGATCTCATATCACCTTGGGTCTGATCTCAGAATAGAGTCAACTCAGTCCAATATTAAAACAAAATCAACCTGGGTCTGACCTCAGAACAGAACAGAATCACCTCAGGTATGATCTCAGAACAGAATCTGCTCAGGTCTGATCTCAGAATAGAATCATCTCAGGTCTGATCTTTAACACCTCAGGTCTGACTTCATATCACCTCAGGTCTGATCTCAGAATAGAATAATTTTGGGTCTGATCTCAGAACAGAATCATCTCAGGTCTGATCTCAGAACAGAATCATTTCAGGTCTGATCTTAACAGAATCAGCTCAGGTCTGATCTAATATCACCTTGGATCTGATCTCAGAACAGAATCCACTCAGGTCTGATATCAGAAAAGAATCAGGTAAGGTCTGAACTCAGAACAGAATCACCTCAGTTCTGATATTAGAAAATAATAATTTCAGGTCTGATATTGGAAAAGAAGAATCTCAGGTCTGATATCACAAAAATACCATCTATGGTCTGATCTCAAAACAGATTCATCTCAGGTCTGACCTCAGAACAGAATCTGCTCAGGTCTGATCTTACAACACCTCAGGTCTGATCTCAGATCAGAATCATTTCAGGTCTGATCTCAACAGAATCAGCTCAGGTCTGATCTAATATCACCTTGGGTCTGATCTCAGAACAGAATCCGCTCAGGTCTGATCTCAGAATAGAATTACCTCAGGTCTGATATTAGAAAAGAATCAGGTAAGGTCTGAACTCAGAACAGAATCACCTCAGGTCTGATATTAGAAAATAATCATTTCAGGTCTGATATCAGAAAAGAAGAATCTCAGGTCTGATATCAGAAAAATACCATCTATGGTCTGATCTCAAAACAGATTCATCTCAGGTCTGATCTCAGAATAGAATCATCTCTGGTCTGATCTCAGAACAGAATCAGTTTGGGTCTGATTTAAAAATAGAATCACCTCAGGTCTGATCTCATATCACCTTGGATCTGATCTCAGGACAGAAGCAGTTCAGGTCTGATTTCAGAACAGAATCATCTCGGGTCTTACCTCAGAACAGAATCTGCTCAGGTCTGATCTTATAACACCTCAGGTCTAATTTCAGAACATAATCACCTCAGGTCTGATCTCAGAATAGAATCATCTCTGGTCTGATCTCAGAACAGAATCAGTTTGGGTCTGATTTAAAAATAGAATCACCTCAGGTCTGATCTCATATCGCCTTGGACCTGATCTCAGGACAGAAGCAGTTCAGGTCTGATTTCAGAACAGAATAACCTCATATCTGATCTCAACAAAATCAGCTCAAGTCTGATTTGAGAATAGAATCACCTCAGGTCTGATCTCAACAGAATCAGGTCAGGTCTGATTTCAGAATAGAATAATCTCAGGACTGATGTCAGAACATAATCATCTAATCAGATCTTGGGTATGACCTCAGAACAGAATCTGCTCAGGTCTGATCTTATAACACCTCAGGTCTGACCTCAGAAAAGAAACATCTCGGGTCTGATTTCAAACCAGAATCACCTCAGGTCTGATCTCAGAATAGAATCACCTCAAGTCTGATCTTGTAACACCTCAGGTCTGAACTCAGAATAGAATCATCTTGGGTCTGATCTCAGACCAGAATCATCTCAGGTCTGATGTCAGAACAGAATCTGCTCGTGTCTGATCTCTGAATAGAATCACCTCAGGTCTGACCTTATAACACCTCAGGTCTGACCTCATCAGGTCTGATCTTAGAAGAGGATCGTCTCAGGTCTGATCTCAAAACAGAATTAGTTCGGGTCTGATTTAAAAATAGAATCACCTCAGGTCTGATCTCATATCACCTTGGGTCTTATCTCAGGACAGAAGCAGTTCAGGTCTGATTTCAGAACAGAATAACGTCAGGTCTGATTTCACAATAGAATAGAATCAAGAATAAAAAATAATCAAGTCTGATCTTACAACACCTCAGGTCTGATTTCAAAACAGAATTACCTGTGCTAAAGGAAAATTAGCCACCTAACACAGACAAACTGCAATTCCCCAACTACAGTCATTCCACAATCATTTTGTCTTTGTGAGTTCACAGTGCTGCTCATCTACCCTGATCTAGTCGAGTATACTAAAAATCTGATGAAAACAATACATAATATGATGTAATTTTAACCTTCTGAAATTCCCACCAAACTTCAGAATGCTGCAGCTTTAATGAGCATTGAGTATGTGTGTGTCCCCTACAGAGTCTTGGCATCACGTCTGACAATCTTCCCTCTCGTTCTTTCTCTTCTCTCTCCCTTTCTCTAAATGTCCATCTGTTCTTTTCCCCTGGGCCCATATATACTGTATATGTCTATTAATATAAATGCAGTACCACTACTGACATATTTTATTAGCCAGGTAAAATTCTTCCACATTAGCTTAAGACTATTGTGAAAACATCTAGATGAGCATATACCAGTTTTCATACACAAAATCAATTAGTTTTACACAAAAAGTTACACTGAAGTCTAAACAGGTCATTTTTGACCTGAACATAACAGGTGTGTGTTTTTAAACAATCCACATTTTTAAAGTGTTCACTGTTGAGGGGCACCATTTGGAAATAGCACCAAAAGAGAAAAAAATATGAAAATTTTGCCACTGATAATTGTCACTTCTGCACAGAACTCGACTGCATATAGTGTTTAACACTGATGTCATTCACGCATCAGAACGAATGTAAGAGAAAGTGAGTTACCTTTCTGAAAACTCTTGGTCACATCTGCAAGCAAATAAAGAGAGAAGGGAGTGAGAAAAAGAAAAAGAAAATGTCAGTCAATGAGCAAGTAAACAAGGGAATATTGTGAATAATGACCATGGCCTGTAAGAACACAAACCCTCCTGAACCTACAAAACCTAATTTATCTTTCTCTCTGTCTCGGCGTTTGCTCAAGTTACATTGATATTTGTCAGAGTCTCTGGGAGACTTTCAATGCTCTAACTATTCATTTTGAGCTCGATTTATGTCTCATTTTGAGATGCCACCGTTCATTTCTACAGAACGACTGCAGGAGGAAACGAGACTGAAGTACAATGAGAGCGAGTCGATGTGTTTGTGTGAACTGATATTGAATAGGTCACTCCAGACTCATTATGTAAGAAGGCCAGAGAGCAGCTTCAACGTAATGACATCCTGAGAGAGAATCCATCACACACGCTCACGTGGAGTTCAGGTGTCTTTTAAGGGTCATTACTGTTAGCTCAAACTATTATGATGGCAAAAATCGCCAGTGAAAAAGTCATGCTCAAATTCAATCTGTGTGTGAAAGAGAGGGTTATATGTATTCATGCAGGTGCTTGTGGAAATAAATGTGAGATTTCTCTTTATGTCACTCATGTTTGAAGGATCCGCAGAGACATTGGAGCTCAAAAACAAAGATTTCATAATCAGATCATCCCTTCAAAAACACGGTCAAAAGAATGGAAGAGAAACCTCATTTCTCATTCTCACCTTCATGTGAAGCTCCTTTCTGAATTATTTTACCCGTGACCTCCAAACTAACACCTGCAGCGAACGCCATCACGTGTCCGGATATTCACACGGAATACATCAAACAAACACAAGATCACACTCACACACAGGTTTGTTTTTGTGAAAAGTGGGGACTCTCCATAGGCGTAATGGTTTTTATACTGTACAGACCGTATATTCTATTGCCTACACCAACCCTACCCCTAAACCTACCCCTCACAGGAAACTTTGTGCTATTTCAGATTTTCAATACACTCCATTCTGTGTGATTTATAAGCGTTTTGAAAAGTGGGGACATGGGGTAATGTCCTGAAATGTCACCTTCTCCTTGTAATACCTATGTCATACCCTTGTCATTATACAAATTTATGTCCTCATTTGTCACAAAAACGCGCACGCACACACACACACACACACACACACACACACACACACACACACACACACAGACACAGACACACGCGCACACACAGACACACACACACACACACGCACGCACAGACACACACACAGACACACACACCGAGCATTCATCAACAACCATTCACTGAAATAACTAAAATTAAGCTATGGAGGAAAAATACATTTTCCATTTCTATCGGGAAAACTTGCTATCAAACTCTCATACAAACTTAAATAGCTACTTTATAATATTTCATAAATAAATCACCCATACAGGCAGAACAATCTAGAAATTATCCCTTATACTGTTACTGATTACCGATTAACTTTTCTAAAAATCACTTATTAATCTAATTAACCTATTAATCTCCCTGAACAGTAATCCAGTCATCTTTACATTTATTATGAATGTATTTCTAATTAATGATTTTAATCTTTGATCTAACATTAAATCAGTATGATTTACAGTTCAATGGATTTTGTAAAGTTTTGCAAAGTCTGGACAGTTTTATTTGATATGCAATTGAATCCAGTTCAAATAACAATGATCTGATTTTGATTTTTTTTTTTATGCATTTACCAGATTCTTTAAATACTTCTAATATAGCTTGCCTAGAATGAAAACGTAAAAGCCGTTCCTGCACTGAAGGTAACTTGAAAAGGAAACACATGAGCTACACAAACAGGTACAGATACACTACTTGGAATAATAATAATAATAATAATAATCATAATAAAAATGCAAATCAAACTGTGTGCAGAGCAGACAGGATATATGAGATCAGAGAGAATGCAATATTAGTGCAACTATCAAATCAGAAAGTAATCTGAGCTCTGTGAGTGAAACAGCACTGTGTTCATTTTCACATGAGCAGCTCGTGATCTGGTGTTTTTAGCATCTCAGAGCGGCTCGCTTCACACTATAACACATATTTGAAATTGTTTTTCAGACAATGAAATCTCAATGATTTATCGTTTTAAAAAGCATAAATTCATACATAAATATAAGTATTGCGATTTTACTTTTGTTCTGTATAACAAAATTATTATTATTGTTATTATTATTATTATTATTATGTATTCAGTGCAACTGTAATGTGATTATTGAAGCCGCTGTATTACTTCAGAGCAATAATCTTATAGCAGACACGTTTCGCTCAGCTCTGTTTAGAGTCGTGTCTCATCTAGAGCCGGTTAAACACACGTCTGCTCTGATTGTGTTTCAATTAGCATGTGACAGGAGCATTCCCTCAGCGCATGTTTCACTTTAACCTGACCAGCGGACCGTTAACTAAACCAGCTGCCTTTAACACTATAGAGCCAAGATGGCTGCTGGACCGAGTCCCAACCACAATAAACATAACGAGAGAGAGAGAGAGAGAGAGGGAGAGAGAGAGAGAGAATAAATAGACAATTTCAAGTCTAATATTCTGCTGGTGTTCATTTGCATCATGTTTGAAATCGCACAGAACTTCATAAACACAGTAAGAAATTGATCAAACATTAATACAGCAGAGATGCCGAAATCCTGCCGTAACTCCCTGAGCTTAGCATTTATATGACACATTATCCAAATGAGAAGAGGTAAACATAAAGATTATATTTCCCCCTCACAGAACTGCTGGAAAAACACGCAAGCAAAGAGAATCAGCTCGAAATTCAGTCAGACTATCAGCGTTAATAAACGACTGTGGAAGGAAAAGGCCTGTAATTCACTGACTCACTTCTGCTGCTCTGTTCACCTGTGTGTGTGTGTGTGTGTGTGTGTGTCTATATGTATGTGTGTGTGTGTGTGTTTATGACTCAGCTATACTTGTGGGGATGAAATTGCAAAATGTTGCCTCATTAAAAATAACTCAAATAACAACTTGTCCTCAAAACCAAAAATGGCCCAAAGAGACTCAATAATGTCTTTATTCACTTGTAAAGGACCAGAGGCTGCGAGTGGAAGAACCAAAAAAAAAAGAGTACAGTCATCACTGCCATATGATTTACCACTAATTAACACGACACTCAACTCAGTTACAATATGTGGCAAAACAGAATTTTAAACTCATTTTATTAAATAAATCAATAAAATTGTAATATCTGCTAATTTGCCATTTTCATTTTAAATACAATTCTCCCTAAATGCTATTTTCACTCTGTAGTTCTTAAATGCTTTTTCTGATCAAATACTCAAATACAGAATGCATTTCTGTTCCACTCTATCCTTAACAATATGAGGTATTAAGTAACACTACTATTATGAGTTTTTATTTGTTTGTTTGTTATTTTTGCACATTCAAACCCAAAATATTTTGGAATGTGACAACGCTGACACTGCACGTTTCAAAATAGAAATGCCATGAGTTTTATTATTATTATTACTATTATTATTATTATTATTATTATTATTATGCTACAACAACAACTACTACTACTACTACTAATAATAATAATAATAATAATAATTGTGTGTGTGTGTGTGTGTGTGTGTGTGTGTGTGTCATCCATCTATACTTGTGGGGATGAAATTGCAAAAAGTTGCCTCATTAAAAACAACTCAAATAACAACTTGTCCTCAAAAAGCAAAAATGGCCCAAAGAGACTCAATAATGTCCTTATTCACTTGTGAAGGGCCAGAGGCTGCGAGCAGCTGAACAATAAAAGTGTTCAGTCATCACTGCCATATGATTTACTACTAATTAACACGCCACTTAACTCAGTCACAGTATGTGACAAAACAGACTTACTTTTAAAGTTATTTTATTAAAAAAGAAGAAAAAAATCAATTGCCAATTTGACATTTTAATTTAAAATACAATTCTCCCTAAATGCTATTTTCACGCTGTAGTTTTGTTCTAAAATGCCTTCTCTTATCAAATCAATTTATGTTCCAATCTATCCACAACACTATTATGTAACACTATTATGAAAGTTTTTTGTTTTTTTTCTTTAGACATTTTTGCACATTCAAACCCAAAATATTTAGGAATGTGACACTGCACATGTTTTGAAAGAGAAATGACTTTAACTTACTTTAACTGAAAAATTGAGTGTTTACTATTGTCCTTTTGCATTATCGACACACTATTTTCCTGTTTAATACTGTAAAGCTGCTTTGACACAATCTGTATTGTATAAAGCGTTATATAAATAAAGGTGACTTGACTTGACTTGAAACTAGAAACAGACATAACAGGTAACATTTACAACAAATGAGCAGTGGGAATAAAAAAAGGGCAAAACATAGTAAAACAATGTAAAACAAACTAAAAGTCCTTAAAACAGAGCAAAACTGTGATGGTACATCCCCATCCCAGCAGGTGCCTCCTGTCACAACACCTGAACGGTGGAAAGGAGGAGTAGTAACCATGGGGGAGGAGGTGGGAAGGAGACTAGGACCCCCAGCTGGAACAGTCCACTGAGGTGATGGTGGTGGAAGAGAGCACGGACGAGCCAGTGACGGAGGAGCCGATGGAGGAAGGAGCCAGAGTGGAGGCTCAGTGGTCAGCCCAGGCGGAACCACCTCAGACTGAGCTGGAGTTGGGAAAAATGGAGCCCCAGGCAGAACCGAGGTGCCGGAGACCCAGGGTGACACAGATGGTCGGGATAACCAAGGAGGAGCTGCAAGATTGTGGGACCGAGGTGAAGCCAGGGGCTCAGAAAAGTGAGGTAGAACCCGGTGAAGCCAAAGAGGTGGAGGGTTGAAGTACAGCCCATAGCAAAACCAGGAGCTGAAGGGATGAGAGATCCCAGCAGAGACTGTGGGAGGACAGTCCATGAAGGAGACAAGGGAGTGTGGAGCCAAGGTGGAAAGGATGGGTCAACAAACTGAGGTGGAACGCAGGCCTCGGAGGACTGAGGTGGAGCAGAGGGATCTGAGCACCTGGGCTGAGCTGTGGACTGGGAAGCCCAAAGAGGAGCTGAGGAGCTCAACGGAGCCAGTGGGGAAGGAGGAGCCGTGGTGCTGGATGGGACCAGCGAGGACGACGGAGTCTGGATGCCTTCTTGGGTCAAGGTGAGGCAGTGTGGGGACGGGATGGAGCCAGCTGTGATGAAGGAACTTGGCAGCTAGACAGGACCAGCTTGGAGGCTGGATGGGACCGGTGGGGAAGGAAGGACTCCGGATGGGAACAGCCGACAGAGGAGGAAGGGACAAGGGTGGGAATCGGCTCTGGGGCATCCAGATTGATGAGGCATTCCACAGCACTGGGCTCGCCGATGGACATGGAGGTGGGCTTCAGATCTGGGATGGTCATCATGGCAGGCTCTGGATCCATCTTCAGCTTGGGCTCTGGTTTCAAGTCTGTGGTGGGCATGGGCTCAGGGATGTAACGATATTATCATCATCGTGATATCATGATAGCAAAACTGTCTCGATATTATCGTGGTCACATGACGATATGAAACGATAGGTCTTCCGGGCAAAAAGTGTAGTTTTTAAAATATATTTAAACTTCTTATTCTAACATAAAAGGTCTTTAAAGTTGTGTTTTGGACCATTCTGCTTTGGCACAGTATCTGTCAAACAAACTAAAACTGAAAGCACAATATGCTTCATCTCTTCATCAAGTGTTTTTGCGCTGCGTGTTTCAGGGGGAAGTCGTGGAGGGGGAAGTCGTGGCCTAATGGTTAGAGAGTCGGACTTGTAACCCAAAGGTTGCGGGTTCGAGTCT
>NW_015557072.1:571655-573398 GCF_001515605.1 Sinocyclocheilus anshuiensis
GAGTCTTGTACCGGCAGGGATTGTAGGTGGGGGCAGTGAATGTACAGTGCTCTCTTCCACCTTCAATACCATGAGTGAGGTGCCCTTGAGCAAGGCACTGAACCCCCAACTGCTCCCCGGGCGCCGCAGCAAAAAAATGGCTGCCCACTGCTCCGGGTGTGTGTTCACGGTGTGTGTGTGTTGACTGCTGTGTGTGTGCACTTTGGATGGGATAAATGCAGAGCACTAATTCCGAGTATGGGTCACCATACTTGGCCACATGTCACTTTCACTTTTTCACTTTCAAAGCGAAGCAGTCACTTTGTTCATGCGATTAGCTCGTCATCCAGTGTTTTCCGCGAATGAATGCAGTGAACTCGTTTATTGCACGTGCTGTGAGTTTAGCGCGCGTTTGGGAACGCAACAGCCACCAGTTATGCTTTATTTTCATGGCAGATGATTACAGCATTTCACTAGATTTGTAGTGAGACACGTTTTTGTTTTTGTAAGCCTGTTTTCACTGAAGCTGGAGATTTCCGTCACAATAAAAGCTTAAAATGCAGTATGAATTGCTGACAGCTAGCGGTTTAAATGCAGTCCAAATTCAAAATATCTCTTTCAAGCATAGAAATTAGGAAAGAAGTATTGTAATTTCCCTACTGTAGTAGTGTAAAGCAAACATAATAAACCTATGAAATATTAATTTTTCATTTATTTTACAGTGCAATTGTTTTACAATATATAGCTATTACTGGCATTGTTGTTGTTGTTGTTATTATTATTATTATTATTATTATTATTATTATTTGTTTGACTTCCTAAAACACCAGTGCGAATGTAATTTCGACTGAGACAGTATATCACAAATAAAAAGAGGGTTGAGTAGTACAAGTCAATAATTTTTTCTGACTTAAGTTTTCTTAGTTAAGAACATGGGTTGGAGCTCTTAATTCTGAACTCTCAAAGTGCATTAGATAGAATAATTTAACTTTAAAATAACTTGGTTCTTGAGGAGGGCGGTTCCCCTGATCGAGGAGGAGGATTTGAACAAATGCTAGATCCATATTATTGGCAAGTATTGTGTTCTGTCATGGCTTGTCAAGGAATAATGAAAGGGATCTAATTGCGGCACTAATTGCAGGAACAAAGGAAACTGGAACAAAACTCAGGAAAACAAAGTGAAACAAACTAAAAGTCCATGAAACAGAAAAACTGTGACTGGATTAAACTGATGCAGCACTTTACATTGCTACGCTTAGGTTTAGTAGCAATAATTATTGAAACTTTACAAGTTTTTATGCATAAAAGTAAAGGTTTAATTCATTAAACCTTCATATTTATTGGTCACTAAACGTTATATTGTCCTGTGAACCTAAATGTCTACAGTAGTTATAGTCCAGCACTTTGGGCCAAAGGTAGGAAAATATTACTTATATTACAGTTTGTTTTTCTCGACTGCTTACACACTAAATCTTTACTTGTCACACAGTTTCTGAAAGCTGTCACTCAAACAGCAGAAGCACACACCAAATCTGCAAAACATACACTAATTCTTTGACTCGGTTTTCAATTTCATAAAACACTTTTTCAAAACAGCACACAGTTCTCTATGTAACACACAAAAATCTAACAGGGATTCATATTATGGCAAGGTGTTTGTGAATGTTTGCTTTTGAGATGTGTTTGTGATATTTTGAATGCAGTGCTTCATTTTGCTAAAGATGTGAGACATTTTGCATTGTGTGTGCAATTCTTGGATTTGTG
>NW_015557072.1:577244-578697 GCF_001515605.1 Sinocyclocheilus anshuiensis
TTATTATTATTATTATTATTATTATTATTATTATTATTATTATTATTATTATTATTATTATTATTATTATTATTATTATTATTATTATTATTATTATTATTATTATTATTTGTTTGACTTCCTAAAACACCAGTGCGAATGTAATTTCGACTGAGACAGTATATCACAAATAAAAAGAGGGTTGAGTAGTACAAGTCAATAATTTTTTCTGACTTAAGTTTTCTTAGTTAAGAACATGGGTTGGAGCTCTTAATTCTGAACTCTCAAAGTGCATTAGATAGAATAATTTAACTTTAAAATAACTTGGTTCTTGAGGAGGGCGGTTCCCCTGATCGAGGAGGAGGATTTGAACAAATGCTAGATCCATATTATTGGCAAGTATTGTGTTCTGTCATGGCTTGTCAAGGAATAATGAAAGGGATCTAATTGCGGCACTAATTGCAGGAACAAAGGAAACTGGAACAAAACTCAGGAAAACAAAGTGAAACAAACTAAAAGTCCATGAAACAGAAAAACTGTGACTGGATTAAACTGATGCAGCACTTTACATTGCTACGCTTAGGTTTAGTAGCAATAATTATTGAAACTTTACAAGTTTTTATGCATAAAAGTAAAGGTTTAATTCATTAAACCTTCATATTTATTGGTCACTAAACGTTATATTGTCCTGTGAACCTAAATGTCTACAGTAGTTATAGTCCAGCACTTTGGGCCAAAGGTAGGAAAATATTACTTATATTACAGTTTGTTTTTCTCGACTGCTTACACACTAAATCTTTACTTGTCACACAGTTTCTGAAAGCTGTCACTCAAACAGCAGAAGCACACACCAAATCTGCAAAACATACACTAATTCTTTGACTCGGTTTTCAATTTCATAAAACACTTTTTCAAAACAGCACACAGTTCTCTATGTAACACACAAAAATCTAACAGGGATTCATATTATGGCAAGGTGTTTGTGAATGTTTGCTTTTGAGATGTGTTTGTGATATTTTGAATGCAGTGCTTCATTTTGCTAAAGATGTGAGACATTTTGCATTGTGTGTGCAATTCTTGGATTTGTGTGTAAAGTTTTGAAAAAAAAAAAAAAAGTCAGTTTTGAAAATGTGTGTAAGCAGTTGAAAAAAAAAACTGTAATAATATTAATATATATTTACCATGATGGATAATGGGGACTCCACAATGATTTCTGTTTGGAAGTGTGAAACTAAGCAGTTCCTTTAAGCAGCTTGATTAATAATTGATCACGTCTAATCAATGACTGGACACACTGGAGCCACTGGAGAAAATCACTGACTCCAACCTGTGTGTGTGTGTGTGTGTGTGTGTCAGAGAGAGAGAGAGCGTGAGAGTGAGTTGTGTGTGTGTGATATAAGTGTGTACTAATACATCAAAATTCTCTCTTAGTGTTGCATGCTACAGCAGAATATTAATCAAGTGTGTCATTTTA
>NW_015557072.1:579096-582605 GCF_001515605.1 Sinocyclocheilus anshuiensis
AGAGTGTGTGTGTGTGTGTGTGTGTGTGTGTGTGTGTGTGTGTGTGTGTGTGTGTGTGTCAGAGAGAAAGAGGATGTGTGTGTGTGTGTGTGTGTGTGATATATAAGTGTGTACTAATAGATCAAAATTATCTTTTAGCGTTGCGTGCTACAGCAGAATATTAATCAAGTATGTCATTTATTTTCTGTTTAATTAACATCACAGTCACATTTTTTGGTCAACAAAAAACTCAGCCATAGCTTTACAGACCGAGACACTTTTCACATTAAACGTATGTGAATTTATGAGTCTGTTTACATTGTTTTGCTCTCTGTATCTTCTGTGCTCCAGCATACTCTCACTGCACTGAAGGACTGAATCAGATCTACACTCATATGCTAAATATACTGTACATATACTGTAAGTGTAAATCTGATAAAATCCTGCTGGTTTACAGTTTATGACCACAACAGAACACAAGCCTGAAGATGCAGCTCTGGAAGATTAAATAATGGAATCTCAATGACAGAACGACAGTAAGAGCAGAACTGACCTGAGGTCAGAGCACTGCAGCACTGCTGGAACAATACATCTGCATTTTATTCATTTTTGTCAATGGAAAGAAGCGCTTAAGAAAGTGTTGATTCATAACCTCAGAAGCTCAACTAAATATTGTATGAGCTGTTTTATTTTGCATACATTATATATTAGGTTTGCAACAGTTACAAACATTAGGAAAGTGAAAAACCAATCCTGATTTTTGTGATTTTTGTTATTTTTCAGTGCTAACATTAAACAAACAAAATGCATACATGAAAATGTATGTTTCTCTAACATATTTAATATATCCCAATATAAACAAACAAACGAACGAATGAACGAAGGCATTAAAAACAGTTGTGGGACAAAAACAGTCACCGCAGCAAATTTGTCTTTAAACAGCAGATAAAACAAAACAAACTGTGGTCAGTCATTTGCATGTCAGTCAGACGGCCAATGCCTGGCTCCGCTCTCACACTCTCACAGTCTCATTGGCTGTTGCTCATTGCTGATGGATTTCAAACACTCATTTTCACAAAATGGTATTCAATGGATCAGACCTTCAAACAGGTCTGAAATATGTCATAGTGTGTGTGAGTGCTGTAGTGTAGCTCAATAAAACTGCAAAGTGGACCAGACCTCATGACAACAGTCAAAAGTGAGACAAGATTCTGACCAAGATACGATTCCTCTGACGGTCAAACACCAATCACGAGACGGACTCTACAAAACAACTCAAAACAGCCAGAGGAAAGTTTCCAAGCTGCAAACTGATGTGGAAAAGCGGCTAACAAGGACCTGACGGATGCACACACACACACACACGCGTGACAGCTCAGTGCTGCAGAAGTTGATTTTGTGCGGGCAGGAAGCAGCCGTCAGAATCTCTGAAACTGACTCAAATGAAACACAGCGATACACACCTGACAGGTAAAAATAACAAAGTTCTGAGAGACTCGTGGTATTCATCAGCGCTGGCTTTCATCTGCCGGCTGAGCGGTGGATCTGATCTGTCAGAATGAAGATCTGCCTGTGATCCTGCACCGACTCTCAATCCTGCCTGCTTCCAGACGACGCTCGTTTACCATCACAAAATGGAATTTAACCACCAAAATGGCTTAATTACACGAGATGAGAGACAGGTGGAGATACGTGCTGCAGAAACACCAGCTCTCCAGATGATAGAGCTGTACGTGATCTAGATCAGTACGTCATCTGAAGAAGTGAGTGATGTGGCGATGCAGTTCTAGGGTGTTCTCAATTGTCACTAGGATGTTGTTTTGAAGTTTTTAAACATCATTCTGCATTATTATCCAGCTAGCAATGGCTTTGCCACACCCTAGAAACCATGCACAACACCCAAGCAACTGCATAGCAATGTGTTAAAAACACATATATTGATAGACGGTTGCTATGTTTTAATAGCAATACGTTGCTAGGGTGTTGCAGCACAGGATTTCCCATTCTGCACCTGCCCGCTCTTGCTTAGATTAAGCAACATCTAATTAGGATGTTCACAGCCTTGTGAATAAGAAGTGTGTTAATTGTATTGAATGTGCATTTGTAGTGTACTTCAATGTTTTTGTTTTATGTTTTAATTTTCCTTTTATTTATTCTCTTTTTTCTCTTTTATCCTTCTCTGTACAGTACTTTGGTTCCACTTGTGGTGTTGAAAGTGCTCTATAAATAAAGTTTGAGATGAGTTGAGAAAAAAAAATAAAAATACAAAAAAAAAAATATATATATATATATATATATATAACTGTACTTGCAGATAATGTAATGTTTACTATTTTAGTACACTTATTTTGATGTGTTGACTAACATACTAAATTTCACGTAAAGTACGTGATTATAATTGAACTAGTGTGTTATTTGATATTCACTGTTCTCCATCAGAGAGCTGAGTAAGTACAGATGAGGTTTAGAAGAAAAGACATTCACATTGAGATCGTGAGACAGACCGTCTGCCTCTCTGCCAACACTAGTTTGTCTCCTTTCTGCCGATCTGTGTCATTTCTCTCTCGCTGCAGTAACACCAGGAACACTGGACACCAGGAAGGATACCTCCCCTATATCACCGCTACCATGACAACCTCACTGTAACTGTATCATTGCTGCCCTGACATCCTCATTGCAACAGTATCACCGCTGCCATGACAACCTCACTGTAACTGTATTACTGCTGCCTGACAACCTCACTGTAACAGTATCACCGCTGCTGTGACAACCTCACTGTAACTGTATGACCGCTGCCATGACAACCTCTTTGCAACTGTACCTCCCCTTTATCAACACTGCCATGACAACCTCACAGTAACTGTATCACTGCTGCCATGACAACATCACTGTAACTGTATCACTGCTGCCATGACAACCTCATTGCAACTGTACCTCCCCTTTATCACCACTGCCATTACAACCTCAATATAACGGTATCACCGCTGCCATGACAACCTCACTGTAACTGTATCACTGCTGCCATGACAACCTCATTGCAATTGTACCTCCCCTTTATCACCACTACAATGACAACCTCACTGTAACTGTATCACCGCTGCCATGACAACCTCGTTGTGACTGTATCACCGCTGTCATGACAACCTCACTGTAACTGTTTCACCGCTGCCATTACAACCTCATTGCAGCTGTACCTCCCTTTTATTACCACTGCCATGACAACCTCACTGTAACTGTATTACTGCTGCCTTGACAACCTCATTGCAACTGTGTCACTGCTGCCCTGACAACCTCAATGTAACAGTATCACCGCTGCCATGACAACCTCACTGTAACTGTATCACCGCTGCCTGACAACCTTACTGTAAAAGTATCACCACTGCTGTGACAAGCTCACTGTAACTGTATCATCACTGCCATGACAACCTAAATTGAACTGTATCACTGCTACCATGACAACCTCACTGTAACGGTATCACTGCTGCCATGACAGCCTCATTGCAACTGTACCTCCCGTTTATCACAACTGC
>NW_015557072.1:584310-586068 GCF_001515605.1 Sinocyclocheilus anshuiensis
AACTGTACCGCCCGTTTATCACAACTGCCATGACAACCTCACTGTAACTGTATCACCGCTGCCATGCTAATCTCACTGTAACTGTATCATCGCTGCCATGACAACCTCACTGTAACTGTACCACCGCTGCCATGACAACCTCATTGCAACTGTACCTCCCCTTTATCACCACTGCCATGACAACCTCACAGTAACTGTATCACTGCTGCCATGACAACATCACTGTAACTGTATCACTGCTGCCATGACAACCTCATTGCAACTGTACCTCCCCTTTATCACCACTGCCATTACAACCTCAATATAACGGTATCACCGCTGCCATGACAACCTCACTGTAACTGTATCACTGCTGCCATGACAACCTCATTGCAATTGTACCTCCCCTTTATCACCACTACAATGACAACCTCACTGTAACTGTATCACCGCTGCCATGACAACCTCACTGTAACTGTATCACCGCTGCCTTGACAACCTCACTGTAACTGTATCACCGCTGCCTTGACAACCTCACTGTAACTGTATCACCGCTGCCTTGACAACCTCACTGTAACTGTATCACCGCTGCCTTGACAACCTCACTGTAACTGTATCACTGCTGCTATGACAACCTCATTGCAACTGTACCTCCCCTTTATCACCACTGCCATGACAACCTCACTGTAACTGTATCACAGCTGCCATGCTAATCTCACTGTAATTGCTGCAATACTGTAATTGTATCACTGCTTCTGTGACAACCTCATTGCAACTGTATCATCGCTGTCATGGCTGTCATGATGTAACTGTATCACCGCTGCATGACAGCTTCACTGTAACTGTATCACCTCTGCCATGACACCGCTCCCCTTTTTCTTAAGTCACTAATGACAACTTTATTGTAACTCTACACCACCATATTTTCAGTCGCCATGACAACCATGCTGAAATTCTACATAACCATCAGTCACAGTACTATTACAAACTCACTGCAACTCTACTGCTATTCACCACAAGAATCTCTAAACAGCCAGCTGTAACAACATTGTCACCTTGCTGCAACTCTAGTCTCCCCTTTTCTCAGTCACCATGACAACACCATTTTTACTGTACTCTTTCCTTTACCAGTTACCATGACAACCTCTATGCAACTATCTATCACAATACGGTGACAACTTCACTGCAACTCTGCACAACCCTCTATCAGTCACCATGACAACCTCACTGAAACTCTCCCACATCACTGTCACCATGACAACCTCACTGCAGTTGTACACCAACATATATCACAACACTGTGACACCAGTGCAACTCTACACTATTTCAGTTACCATGACAACCTAATTGCCACTATTCCCTTTATCAGTCACCATGACAACCTTGCTGCAACTCTACACAACCTTCTACAAGACCATAACAACCTCACTGTAACTGTACTCATTCCTCTACCAGTCACCACGACAACTTCACTGTAACTCTACTTTCCCCCATAATATAGTCACCATGACAACCTCATGCTATTCTTCAACCTAGAAATCATGATGTCACTGTCACCATGACAACTTGCAGCTGTAACTGTAACTGTACTGCCCCTAACCTAGTAACCATGACGACCCTGTCACTGTCCAAGTTCACTGACTAGTAGACCAACACTATGTGACATTTCCACAGAACCATTACACCATTAACTGACGTTTGCTCACCTCCAACAAACTTTAACATGAGCATGTCAGTCTCTATCTCTTTCTCTTACAACTACAGAGAAAAAAAAAAAAA
>NW_015557072.1:593493-607051 GCF_001515605.1 Sinocyclocheilus anshuiensis
TATCACCGCTGCCATGACAACCTCACTGTAACTGTACCACCGCTGCCATGACAACCTCATTGCAACTGTACCTCCCCTTTATCACCACTGCCATGACAACCTCACTGTAACTGTATCACCGCTGCCTTGACAACCTCACTGTAACTGTATCACCGCTGCCTTGACAACCTCACTGTAACTGTATCACCGCTGCCTTGACAACCTCACTGTAACTGTATCACCGCTGCCTTGACAACCTCACTGTAACTGTATCACCGCTGCCTTGACAACCTCACTGTAACTGTATCACTGCTGCTATGACAACCTCATTGCAACTGTACCTCCCCTTTATCACCACTGCCATGACAACCTGACTGTAACTGCATCACTGCTGCTGTGACAACCTCATTGCAACTGTATCACCGCTGCCATGACAAACTCAATGTAACAGCATCACCGCTGCCGTGACAACCTCACTGTAACTGTATCACCGCTTCCATGACAACCTTATTGTAACATTATCATTGCTGCAATGACAACCTCACTGTAATTGTATCACTGCTTCTGTGACAACCTCATTGCAACTGTATCATCGCTGTCATGAAAACCTCACTGTAACTGTATCACCGCTGCATGACAGCTTCACTGTAACTGTATCACCTCTGCCATGACACCGCTCCCCTTTTTCTTAAGTCACTAATGACAACTTTATTGTAACTCTACACCACCATATTTTCAGTCGCCATGACAACCATGCTGAAATTCTACATAACCATCAGTCACAGTACTATTACAAACTCACTGCAACTCTACTGCTATTCACCACAAGAATCTCTAAACAGCCAGCTGTAACAACATTGTCACCTTGCTGCAACTCTAGTCTCCCCTTTTCTCAGTCACCATGACAACACCATTTTTACTGTACTCTTTCCTTTACCAGTTACCATGACAACCTCTATGCAACTATCTATCACAATACGGTGACAACTTCACTGCAACTCTGCACAACCCTCTATCAGTCACCATGACAACCTCACTGAAACTCTCCCACATCACTGTCACCATGACAACCTCACTGCAGTTGTACACCAACATATATCACAACACTGTGACACCAGTGCAACTCTACACTATTTCAGTTACCATGACAACCTAATTGCCACTATTCCCTTTATCAGTCACCATGACAACCTTGCTGCAACTCTACACAACCTTCTACAAGACCATAACAACCTCACTGTAACTGTACTCATTCCTCTACCAGTCACCACGACAACTTCACTGTAACTCTACTTTCCCCCATAATATAGTCACCATGACAACCTCATGCTATTCTTCAACCTAGAAATCATGATGTCACTGTCACCATGACAACTTGCAGCTGTAACTGTAACTGTACTGCCCCTAACCTAGTAACCATGACGACCCTGTCACTGTCCAAGTTCACTGACTAGTAGACCAACACTATGTGACATTTCCACAGAACCATTACACCATTAACTGACGTTTGCTCACCTCCAACAAACTTTAACATGAGCATGTCAGTCTCTATCTCTTTCTCTTACAACTACAGAGAAAAAAAAAAAAAACTGTTACATGTGATTGACAGTAGTGGTCCCTCACAGCAGTAGTGTGTGTCTGTGTTTGTGTGTGTGTGTGATAGTGTAGTGTAATGCATAGGCGTCTGTCTTTGTTTACAAGCAGAATTTGTGAGCAATCTCCGGCTTCACAGTATGATCCATGCTTCCACACACACACACACACACACACACACACACACACACACACACACACACACACTCACGCCTCTCATTACACGCCACGCGCCAAGAGAGCTGGTGCGCGCAGGCAGGTGTGCTACGTTCCACTCTGCCTCCAAGGAACCAGCATATTTAATTAACCTCCCAGCTGGCCTTCTACCTCTCCCAACACACACATACACACACACACACACACACACACACACACACAGGCAGAGAGAACAGATGGCCCAGGTTGTTATGTAGGCATAGAAAATATCCTACATTCTGTGTGTTTAGCATGTAAAAATCACATTTTTTCTCCATAGAAATGAGACAGTAAATAATCATTTGCCCTGACTGGACATGAATGCGACACTTTATCGCAAAGCACTTTTGATGTTGATAGTTTGATGTTTATAGAACTGTTTTAGGATTCAGTATTAGTTCACTCATTCCTAACGATTCACACGGATTTACATGCATAACAAAAACACGTCCCTTATTTTCTGGGAGAACAATTTTTATTTGACCATAGCTCATATTACGTTACACCGCCAACACCATCATCACCACATGCTACACAGTGATCCCCCTTTCTTCCATTACACAAGGTATCTCTTTGAACAAACTTTGTTTATTGTTTTGGACTAAAACGTTCATCTACATCTCGCTGTACCTATTCATATCCAAACCCGCCTATAAATACTGAAAAATCTCCCACATGCCTCCCTGCCAGCTGTTGCCATGGAAACGGCCCCACTGGTTGGCACTGTGAGCTCACAGGAGTGCCAAATATCCGACATCCCATAGTTAACACGAAAGACAGTCATGTAAATTAAATTATTATTATTAGTGTAAAGAAGTGAGTGAATCCAATAATCAGTGTTTCTACTTCCACGCAGGCACACCTCTACAAGAGTCACCCTCATTAGAATGAATGAATATAGAAATAAACAGCTCCTCTAAATCCACAGAAAACTCTCAGCTGTGTTTGGACCGACACTCATGGCTTCATATTCACACTCAGTTTGGATCATTTCTTACCATTTACTGATGTTATATTAGTGCTGTGTTCCGCTTGTTGAGTTTTATCCTTTTGACTTAATTATTGAAACCCAAAAATGCAAAACAATGCAAATATATATTTTGCATAAAGAAAAATATGTTAGAACAAAATAAGATCATTAATTAAGATCATTAAGATTTTTTTTGCATCATCTCATTATGTCATGAAGTTTTGGATGTTTTTTTTAATTTTGAGATGTTGATTCAGTTCATTCAGTGAAGGATTCGTCAGAATGATTCAGATCATGTGAGTTGAATAAACTGGCTCATGAGAGTCGTTTCTTTGTCTGTTAACTGAACCTCACCGGTCGTGCTGGACACATGCTTTTGCGTGAATTACATTCATTTCAGACTGCAAGCTCACAAATTGAATAATATTTTGCAATGCTGTTGTAGATTTGCTTCACGGCTGAAAAGTTGTTGAAGAAATACACTAATGATACAAAAATATAAAAATATAGACACGCAGAAAGGTGTTTGTGAGGGTTTAGGGTTAGTAGATAAAAAAAATAAATCATTAGCTCAGTGTAAAAAAGAACAGAAGTGAGCGAAAAGATCCAGCATGATGAAAAACACTGCGAGAGAGTCTGTGTGTGTTTAGATCAGAAAAGAGCAGAGTAAAGCATGAGAAATCTCAGCGGCTCACACTGAATTTCACACTAATGCCATTTATTATAACATAATTATATGTCTGTAAGTGTGTGTGTGTGTGTGTGTGTGTGTGTGTGTGTGTGCGTGTGTGTTATAAATCAGTGGGATGTGATGAATGTTCCTGTCATCTGTGTGTGAGCTTCAGCTGTTCTAGTCGCTGACTTTCAGAAACACGTCGGCTCCTACAGAACACAGCACTGCTGCTCAATTAGCGCTGCTCCTCCGCGACCTTTGACCCCGTCTCTCACTGATCCCACATCATCCAAACTTACGTGACCTACAAAATAATGTACGGAAATGCACAGGCGTCATTTACAGCAGCAGGGACGTTACTGATTTGGTTTTGTTAGTGTGTGTTATAATGAGTGGACATCCAGCACTAGAGTGTGAAGCTTTTTTTATTGTTTTGCTCTTCTCTTCCACTCACGCTCATATTTATTGTGTTATCTGTTCTACTAAATTCACAAAACGCATAAATGTGTTCCCACTCCAGACAGACATCCACTATTATTACTCAGCATTCCAGTAGCTCAAACTGTAAAGCAGGAAGACAGCGACTCCAAGGTCATGGGTTCGATTCCCAGGGAATTCATCAGCTGATTAAATGCAATGCAAATCTGATTCCAACTATTACTAAAAACTCTAACTGCATCTCAGTGAACGCTCAGGATTCACAGCCATCATGTGTGTCAGTGCAGAGTTTGCGTGGAATAATTCTACATCTGAGTGTTTTCAATGCAAACTGCAAGCCCTAGTTTAAAAGACACTTGACATTTGAGGAAAACAGCCTCTTTCCCTGTGAGCGGCCGAGCGTTTGAGGATCCGGCTGACGTTTACAGGACTGTGAGCTACAGATAAGAGCGCTGACACGAGACGGAGCTGCGTTCACACAGCAGCAGCAGAATCCGGTCTCACTCCTGATGCACACACTAAACACAGTGACGTTCATCAGGGAAGCTGGTCTGACTCGGGAGGGGATACTGGTGGGATTCAATGTTAAATGTTCTTATGTCTGATATTTTAGGTCTCAGTCTCTTGATTTTGGACTTTATTTTTGTTGTTGGTTTTGCTGAGACTCACAGTATGTCAAACTGACCATTGTTACAGTATGAGCTGTTTGATTTCATCAGTGAATCAGTATTGGCACATGCTTGTGCATAACAGTATCTGTGTCAAATATACTGTATATCTCATTTACAATTTGATGAATAGAAATTATATTCACTCTTGGGTGGACGATCCTCCTTATTTGTACATGGACGTATGAGTTTTTGCATGAATGGGACAGTTAAAAAAAAATGGTCCTTAATATGTGAAACTAAAATCATTGTGTCCCAAATCATAAGAATTTGACAGTAGTGTGCCAAAGCTACTTATGATAGTCTGCTTTTCCCTTCTGAAAACCAGCTGTTGAGCCAGCCTTGTTTGCTTGTGTTAAACCCCACTTTGATCAATTTTTCGATTTGATAATTTTTTTATATATATATAAAGAAATAATATTTTGTGCATTTTTTATAACAATACACTTAAACAATTTTTTTAAAGAGACCAAACATAAGTATGTGCTTCAAGCATTCAAGATTTATGAGTTTAAACTTGAACTGAAATTTAAAGAAATGCCATTGCTATATTCAAAAAGTGCTTAACAGGTAATAAATGGATCATTGCTATTCGAAAAATATAATTTAGTACCATAAAATCCCCTACAAATACAAAGTAAAATTATAACTAATAATTTATGCATTTAGCAGACACTTTTATCCAAAGCAACTTACAGTGCATTCAGGCTATACATTTTTTACCAGTATGTGTGTTCCCTAACTAAACCAAAAAAAAACCCTGTAATATTGCAGCAGCAGGTGTTGAGTGGTTTAAGCTGGTCTCAGCCTGACTAAGCTGGTATGTAAACCAGATCAGCTGATCCAGTGAGTGTGAACAGACCAGTCTCTGTGTGTTTGTCTCTGTCAGCTGATCTTATATGTGTGCGCTTTCCAGCTCAGATGTGACCGAGTCCAGTCTGAAGTACTGAACTCTGATCGCCATTGACCCAAGATGACTTGCCTTTTGCACAGTCCCACAAAAAAAAGAAGGATTTCAAGAATATACTGTATTTGTAACATTACTGGTCATTTATCTACTGCCAAAATATGTAAATCATTACACACCAAACCCAAATTCATGTTGGACATAACTGATAACGGAGGCCAGAACACAGAGTTTTATGCTAAATGTTTCTCTAACAGAAAAATGACTTTATGTAAAACAATTTTGATGTTGATTGTCTATAGTTGTTGTTTTAGTGCATTAAGCTTTTCATGAAGCAGTCTGACATTCCTTCTGATGTTACTTACAGTATTTACCTCTTCATTCTCATTATCACAGGTTTAGTCTTGTAATGCCTTTTATTCTCATTAAAAAATCATGGCACTAAAACACTTCAGAATG
The DNA here is from genome assembly GCF_001515605.1 of Sinocyclocheilus anshuiensis. Lineage (NCBI taxonomy): Eukaryota > Metazoa > Chordata > Actinopteri > Cypriniformes > Cyprinidae > Sinocyclocheilus > Sinocyclocheilus anshuiensis. The sequence continues at coordinate 599,376 of NW_015557072.1, forward strand.
AAATCAAATGCAGACAGGTACTTCACGTTTCATGTCTGGGCTGTTATCTAACGCACTGACGTGGGTTTGTCCTCTGAGCCGTGGGACATGCAGATATTTCTGCTTCTGTTTCACTTGCACTTCAAGCCCAGATTCATTTCTGTTTTTAAGAGCAGAGCGTTCGACGGCCGCGGGCGGCTCCGAATGAGTAAACATTTCATCTCTCATTGAGAAAGTCAGAATTATTATCTTCTGCCGGCTCATTCTGATGCCGCGTCCTGAAGGCCTTCTGACCAGGCCATGGAGAATCATGCAAAATAAGCCCTGAACGCGTTTATGCATGAACACCTCGTCTTATGAGAACGCAACGCCTCATAAATCAAACATCTGCCTTTGGTTTACAGATGAGCTGGAAGTTTCATTACATCTGCCGGACCATTCCAGCCTTATTCATCCTAATAAAAATCTCCTGAATCCGGACCGGACTTCAGGAACGGACCGGCAGAAGAGCCTTCATCATCTCACCATAACCCAAAAACCATAAACCATGATTCATGAAAACGGAGAGAGTTAACATGGAGAGGCACAAACCAGGGCCAAAAACTCTTTAAAACGTCATGTGTTGAAACTGACTCTACCTTACACTGAAAAAATGATTTTTCAAAACACAAAAGACAAGATAAAGATTATTGCAGTATCTTTTACAAGAAAATACTATTTCAATCCTTCTGCTCCAAAATGTCACGTTTAATTCACTGGTATTTTTGGTTTCTTTGTTATCGTTTTTTTTTTTTTAGCAATTGAAAATTGTTCAGTTCTACACCAGTAAAACCCACAACAAAAATGTGCCATAGAAAAATGTTCACTCTTGGAAACTGCTACTAAACGTTATCAAAACATGACAAACAAATGGCAGTTTGAAAAACTTAAATAGTTTTACTTGTAAAATGTACTCAAATAATCTTTGTTTTGTTTACAACTAAACTTCTTTTTTTTTCTTACAGCTGTAGAAGCTCAATATTAGCCAAACAGCTCATTTTTCAAGCTTGATTTACTTTTTAAGTTACTTTTACATTTATTTTTTGGGAAAGCTTTTCAATTTCAACTCTTTTACCAAAGTTTGGTACATAAATACAGTTTAAACCCTGATTTGTTGATTTTTTTTTTTTAATAGCAATAAATGCGGTGTGTGTGTTTGCCCTTGGTGAATATTAATATTACTAGTTCTCATAATTTTCCTCAAATGTCCCTGATGAGGAGATATTCCTCACACCGCTGTTATTAAATGAAGACTGGAGCAGAGATTCAGCATCTTTCTGACCTATTTAGCAGCTCCACTTTCTGAGTTTTTCTCTCTGAAGCGCTGCTTTGTTTGCTGATGTCAGAGATGTTTTCTGAAGGCTGAAGTCTCGACTCAATGTTCTCAAGTGTGTCTCATCTGCAGAGTTTAGGGCTGAAATCAGTCTGTCATGAACACCAGTTAATGAAATCAACCACTTCATCGAACTTCTCTCTCCTGTTAAAAACAGAAATGCATTCAGCAAAGACACTGCTTTGTGTCTGCTTTCGTAGTTAAAAGTGAAGCCCAGATTTAAAAAAACAAACTTGGCTGAAGAACCATCATGAATCACAATCAATATTTGTGATATAGCTCTGTATATGAGCCGTAGTAATAGTGATTGATGCTTTGACAACTTTTTAATTTTACTATTGTCAAACTGATCCTTTCCAAAAAAATAAAAAAGTTGTGGCTGAATGTAATATTACATAATAATAATAATAATAATAATAATAATAATAATAATAATAATAATAATAATAATAATAATAAGAAGAAGAAGAAGAAGAACAAAAACTCAGCTGAAATTCTTGACTGATAACTGAAAAGTCTATTTAAAGATGCTGTTCTTTCATGAAAAGATTATTTTGACATTTCCTGCAGCTCTTTTTCTCAGGAGAGTTTCCGGCTCTTTGCCCAGCAGTTTCTCTCACCCATCTGTCTGTCTGTCTGTATGTCTGTCTGTCTCTCTGTCTGTCTGTCGTCTCTCTGACTGACTGTCTGTCTGTCTGTATGTCTGTCTGTCGTCTCTCTGACTGTCTGTCTGTCTGTCTGTTTGTCTGTCGTCTGTCTGTCTGTCATCTCTCTGACTGTCTGTCTGTCTGTCTGTCTGTCGTCTCAAGTCAAGTCAAGTCAAGTCAAGTCAAGTCTGCTTTATTGTCAATTCTTCCACATGTACAGCACATACACACAGAGAATTGAAATTGCGTTACTCTCAGACCCTTGGTGCATACAGATAACACTAACAGTAGAACATAAATACAGATATACAGATTAAATATAAAATACAACTATACAAATATACAAATAAGGTAAAATGTAAAAAAAATAAATAAAAAAAAATAAATATATAAAAAATAAAAAATAAAATATATATATATATATAAAAAAATATATATAAAGCAGCACACGGCACATGGCAGATAGAGTGCAAACCAGTGAAGTAAACAACAGTGCAGATATAATGATTTGTAGTGCAAAAAGAGCTTATTTAGACTGATTAAAGTCTGTATGTCTGTCTGTCGTCTCTGTCTGTTTGTCATCTCTGACTGTCTGTCTGTCGTCTGTCTGTCTGTCTGTCATCTGTTTGTCTTTCATCTGTATGTCTGTTGTTTCTCTGTCTGTCTGTCATCTGTCTGTCTGTCTGTCTGTCATCTGTCTGTCTGTCTGTCTGTCTGTCATCTCTCTGACTGTCTGTCTGTCTGTATGTTGTCTCTCTGACTGTCTGTCTGTTTGTCTGTCATCTGTCTGTCATCTGTCTGTCTGTCTGTCATCTCTCTGACTGTCTGTCTGTCTGTCTGTCTGTCTGTATGTTGTCTCTCTGTCTGTCTGACGTCTCTCTGACTGTCTGTCTGTCTGTCATCTGTCTGTCTGTCTGTCATCTGTCTTTCTGTCTGTCATCTGTCTGTTGTCTGTCTGTCTGTCTTCCTCTCAAACCCATTCCTTCCCTTCAGTAAACGGAGTCAGTCAGATGGCAGGAGTGTCTGTGCTGTAATTAATCCGAGCCGGCAGTGGTCAGTGTGGATCGAGTGCTTTACTCAAAAACACGCGAGTCCAGCACTCTATCAGCCGCATTGCTAAGGGGAATTAGTCTGTCTGCTCAAATTGCCTGTGCAAATGTCCTGCGCTGCGAAAATGACTCTAAACAGTGTTCAGCGGGAATCTGGAAGCAGCAGGGAGCCTTTTCTCCAGAAATGTCATGTTTTATATGCATGTGTTTGTTTGTTGGTTTATTTCCCTCCTGAAGTGAAGAACTAAAGTGCTCAGAAACTCAAACTAAAACACACAGACTGTGAGCTGAAGTCAACATGAAATATAATTTACTATCCACTTTACTTCTGTCAAGATATTCAAATGCAGGGAAAAAAGTTACAGCCAATCACCTGAGCTGGAAATTTCATGTGACCCCTTGTGAAAATGAAGTGCACTTGAAGTGTACTTAAAATTTGTAAGCTATATTTTAAGAACTGTAGTTATATAATATGTATATAATATGAGCAAAATAAAATGCCACTTAAGTGACTTCAAGAGAGATACTTTCATGACTGTTTCTCAACACACTTAAGCAAACTTTTAAAATGTCATGTTTTAAAGAAGTTCACTTATTTTGATGTGTTGACTAACATACTAAAGCACATGTAAAGAACTTTATTATCATTTTAACTGTAGTGTTTTATTTAATATTACATTTAAAGTTAATAGTTTTTAAAGGGGTCATTGGATGCCCATTCCCCACAAGTTGAAATGATTCTTTACGGTCTTAATGTTAGTCTATAACATACTTTGGTTAAAATTCCTCAATGGTAGTGTAAAACATCACGCTTTTTAACTTGTCAAAAACAGCTCTATTCACAGCGAGCCATTTCGGTGCATGTTCCTTTAAATGTTGGCCCTGCCCCTCTCTTCCGTGAGGTGACGAGACTGTAAACCTTAGTCACATTCATTGTGGAACTTGCTAACTAGCACATTATTAGGAAAGGCGGTTTGCAATGATTAATTAAAAACTTATACTCGCTTCTTCTGTAGGTGAAGCTGGATCATGAATGATTTGTGTGAACATAAACACATTTAGGCAGATCAGGGGTGCATTCCCTTCAAAAACAAACATAATCCTCTGCGTCTTCAGTGGCTCAGATGTCGGGAGTAAATGACGACTGCTATGTTCATTATTACATCCAACAAAAAAACACCTCAATCGCTTAGGAGTCATTCTTGTCTTCCCCTGCTCCAACGGTGAAACAATGGAAGACTGATGACAGCTCACTCAGGGTGGGTCTGTGCTAAAACTAAAGACTGACACCACTGTCAATCAACAATCGTGGGAGGGGCCTGTGCAGAACTACGTCATTCTGCCAAGAATCTGTGAACGGCTTGATATGAGAAAAGGGTTTGGATTTATCGGGATAAAAAAAAAAAAACACTGGGTGGATTTTTATCATTATAGGGTGGTTGTGTACACACACTGCCAACACACATTTTAGTTCAAACAACATGCAAAAGTGAATTTTGCATTTGATGACCCCTTTAAATGCACTAAATTGCAAATTACTCATTACAAATATACTGAAATACATGACATACAATTTCAATAGAAATGCCATTAAAGTATATTTTAGTTTATCATAAATGCTCATCAGGGCATTCAGCATAACTTTAACCGTATTTCAAAGACGAGAAGTAATTATGAAATGACATATAAAGATGAACTTAAGTCCTGCAAATAACATGCAGTAAAGTGTCTGAAAACATTCATGTAAGGCATTTGCGAACATCACACAAATGAACGAGGGAATCTCCGCATTCCACCTGGAAACTAACATCTCTTCTCAACCATCTGAGAGCCGTAAAGCTGAATCACGGTCAGCCAGGCGCCAATTGTCTCAAATTAGTTCCTGTCCAGCTCTGCTTATCTGTACAAGAAACACCAGGAGAGAGTGATTTACCAAACCACCTCCAGGGTCGACAAGCATTAGGACAGCAATAACTGGACCCCCCCCGCATCTAGACTCGTTTAAGCAACAGAATGTCAGTGTGTTTCGTGACCGGCTTCAGCATAAATAAACCAGCTAATAAACAACAGAACAAAGACATGGTATCTGGAAATGTTCTAGCGACAGAATCGCCCGGACCTCATGACCGTTTAAGACATAAATTGATAATCCCGTCAACAAAAGAGACAATTTTAGAGCTCCCTGTCCAATGTCTTAGCTTAGGTCAATGTAATTTAGAATAGCCAATAAATGTTGTTTTCATTTATAAAGAATCATTGTCTGGTGTCGTATAATTTTAAAGTCAAACCTTGCCAAAGATTCTTGTTACCTAGCTCATAGCTTATAACTTATCAAAACATGTATTAACCCGTGGCCAGGGAGAATACAGATATTCAAATTGTTAATATACACGGATGCTAACGTCTCGCTGGACGAACGGTAGATAAGGTGTAAATTATCAAATTTGGAATCAGTTCTAATCAGGTTGACTTCGAATCTTCAGATCCGAGTCCTCTCAAAACCTGAATGAAATAATAATAATTAATTCCCTTACAAATTAGTTAATTTCTTACATTCATTTAGTTCACACTGAAGTATATTCTTTTAGTAATAAGTATGCTAAAATGTACTTGTTTTTTCACAAGAGACTAATGACTGTACTGGAACTAATTCGCTGATGGAGCAAATTCATTAAACAATTATTGTGGAATTTCAGCGCAAAAAGTCTAAAGATTCCCCTGAAAGACAGTGAACTAAAAAAATGCATCAAAATTAAGAAAAAAAAAAATTATTAAAAAATATATAATCAGATATTTTTATATTAGTCTTGTTTTAAGCAAAAAATAAAATAAAATAACAGGTGTTTATCCAGATGGTAAAGCACTCGTTCATCATTAGTCAAGAGGACCAAGCTCCTGTAGAGAACAACAAATCACAGCACACTCAGCACAGATTAATCTTCACCTCATCTGCATAATTTGTTTAGTTTAAACTAAACTAACACAGACCGAATGAGCAAATAAACGCTGCATTTGAATGACTGTTAGTGAGGAAGACGCTGCTGCATAATGATGCATCACTGCTGACACTGACCAACCAAACACTGCTCTATATGAAGAAGAAGAAGAGGCTTCGATGACGTTAGGCTAAAAGGAAGCTTGTTTCAGAGCTGGAGCAAGTTTTAACTTTTGATGAAATATTGCAAAGACACAACTTTACTTTTTATTTATTTATTTATTTACAATAATGTGCATTGACAAATAATTCTAAATTGAACTTGAATTACGAAAATGAAAAGTGGCCAAGTTTGATCTCATGTTCATCTTAAAGGGCTAGTTCACCCAAAAATGAAAATTAGTCTGTGTTTTACTCACCCCCGAGGCATCCTAGGTGTATATGACTTTCTTCTTTCAGACGAATCCAGTCAGAGTTATATTAAAAATTGTCCTGGCTACTCCAAGCTCTATCATTGCAGTCAGCGGGTGTTGCCGCTGCGCTTCCACGTTCATCACTTCTGAGCGGCGCATGCGCAGCGCTGAACTCATACATCATCCGCCCGGAGCTGCTTCTGTGTACAACAGTGAGCTCAAGCTAGATTCAAGTGATTATTGCGTTTTAAATATGGTTACATTTCTTACAAAAACACATCGATTCGCTACAGGAGGCCTTTGTTCACCCCCCGGAGCCGTGTGAGACACTTTGTTTTTATGGATGGGTGCTTTTTTTATTTCACTTATTTTGGACTGAAGCACTGCAACACCCGCTGACTGCAATGATAGAGCTTGGAGTAGCCAGGACAATTTTTAATATAGCTCTGACTGGATTCGTCTGAAAGAAGAAAGTCATATACACCTAGGATGCCTCGGGGGTGAGTAAAACACAGCCTAGTTTTCATTTTTGGGTGAACTAACCATTTAAGAGACTGTGATCATGAAATCTCACATACAACTGATCCATAATCAAAAGATGACATTAAAATGTCCAATCAGATATAAACATTGTTTACATTTGGGGTCGGGGAGCTGTTCTTAAAAGAAGTCTCTTCTGCTCACCAAAGTTGCATTTATTTGATCAAAAATAAATAAAAAATATAAAACAGTATTACAATCTAAAACAGCTGTTTTCTATGTGAATATCTGTTCAACTGTAATATATTTCTGTGATGTGCAGCTGTATTTTCAGCATCATTACTCCAGTCTTCAGTGTCACATGATCTTCAGAAATCATTCTAATATGCTGATTTGCTGCTCAAGAAACATTTCTGATTATTATCAATGTTGAAAACAGTTGTGCTGCACAATATTTTTCAGAATTCACAGATGAATATAAAGTTAAAAAGAGCAGCATTTATTTGAAACAGAAATATTTTGTAACATTATAAATGTCTTTACTGACACTTTTGATCAATTTAATGCATACTAAACATTCATTTCCTTCAAAAAATAAATCTTACTGACTACTTACTTGTGAACAGTCGTGTACAAATTGTATATATTTTCTCTACTTCTGTTGAACACACACAGGCTTGTTCAGTGTCTGATAAGAGCTGCATTTAAAAAGCCACATGAACAATGACACACACACACACACACACTCACACACCACACACCCACCACACACCACACACACACACACACACACACACACAC
>NW_015557072.1:608391-611377 GCF_001515605.1 Sinocyclocheilus anshuiensis
GTGTGTGTGTGTGTGTGTGTGTGTGAGAGAGAGAGAGAGAGAGAGAGAGAGAGTATACATTTATATAATAATTAAATTCTGAATGATAATGAATAAAACTGAGAGCACAAGGGTTCAGAGGTCAGCAGTGACACACATCCACTCTGCAATTATCTGTTCGGTGCATGCAACTTTTATTTTACATGTATTATTAATATTTATTTATTTATTTTTTGGCTCTTATAATTTGATCCCTTCTCTAGTTATAAATCTGCACAGACACACATCTCTGTGTTCCCACACACCCATATTGAATAAAAACTTGCGCACAGAACTATGTAAATTGTGTAAACTCTATGTGTATTTTATCATGATGTTGCAGTTACTGTCACACATAAAAATATCATGTGCAGCGAGGAGTCGTTCACAGAGACACATTTGTGACAGAGAGGATCAGAACGCAGGATCTCCAGACACATTTTCAAAGTTGAACTATTTTTAACTTTACATGATGTCTTAAAAACGCAGCGCTCATAGCGCGAGGTGCTGAAAAAACAGCAAATTAAGTCACATCTTTTCTTAAGGGAATGACAGGCACCTTCAGTGAAGTTTTCCACAAACTTTCACTGGAAAATGATGGTATGTGGAGGTCATTTCACAAGAAAGGGCCACCTCAGTCTCCTCTGATTCACTCACACACCGATTCTAACTACTAGAGAAACTAAAACGACTGAAGCAAGAGAGAGAGACCTTTAACTGGCCTCGTATCACATCGGCGTTCTGAGCAGACCCTCGTTTGCAATTCAGTGATTAAAATAACCAAGACAACCTTAACCGCTGAAATAGAACACATGAATCTTTAATGAGAGCACATTCATAATGCATCAAACGTTAAAGCGCAGATATATCACTTTTTTACACATGCTCGTGAGATTTCAAAACGTGAAGACTGTTAGAGTGTGATTCTCCCTTCACATGCACAGAGATACAGCAGCAGATGAACAGAGATTTAACACATTAGCACAGGAGAACACGTGAAACCCGCCCGCCATCCAGGAACACGGCTAATTAATTACAGTTCAGCGGGCGTTCATGACAGGGCAATTAGAGAGAATAAGACATCAAGCACCGCAAAACGAATCGGGTTGTAAGGGCAAATTACTAGTGCCATGTCTGTAGAGAAACACGCATGCGCCTTATATAAACTGATGTTACACGTGCTATCTTGTGTTTAATAGGTAATTAATAACAGTGCCATTTCAAGACAAATGAATATATCTGTATGCATTTTTGAGATAACTGTGCTTCGGTAACAGGGTTGATGGTAACAGGCTTGACAGTTTCATTCGAGGTCATCATGAAACTCAAGGTGCCTTAAGGACAGTTCGATGCTGATATTTCTACCCACTTTTACAGCTGTTTTCTGTCCAGAAGCAAACCAAGGTAACAGGGTTGACATTTGAAGATCACCTCTTACTGATAAACATGAATAAAATCAACATGTGTGATAACAAAACGAGACTTTCAAAAGAAGGGGATAATTAGCGGATAAAGTCTATAGAAGCACTTTAAATTTGACGGGTCACTTTTTAAATGTTTACTTAAGTGCATTTAGAAACATAGTCATGAATGTGTCTTTTATTTCATTCATATTATCTGCAAGTACAGCTTTTAAAAGTGCACATTCAATACGATTAAGTGCACTTCTTCACAACAGAAATGCTGGTTTTGACAGAGAAAGTGATGCTTGCGGTCAAAAGTGATTTAGCGCCTGACACGCACAGACAGTAGCAGTGGTTTCTGTTCAAATATTGATGATCTGAGGTGTTATCTTCACAGGTTTACAGCAAACAGACTCGCTCACATCTGCTCAAAGACAACACGATGAGACGGGAAGGTTTCGACGCTGACACTTTCACAGCCGTTTGACCGAGAACACAGGTCAGAAATCATGACAACTAATTAAAGAGACACGGGACGAGGGAGACAGGGGTTACACACACACACACACACACACACACACACACACACACACACACACACTCACACACACACTCACTCTCACACACACACACACTGAATCACCTGCTAATCACATTAAAACAGAATCTCTATGTGTCTCAACTACAAAAAGCTGCAATTGAAACGAGTGTTTGCCGTTTGTGGATCCGCCTGTCAAAGCACACGACCTAAATCTGGAATAAAATGATCCCGGACAAATACAGTTAATACTAGACATGATGTTGTGTGTCGGTAGATCGATACAATTAATTATACTTACATTCTCTATCACTGAACTGAGACTGCATCCCTTAGTCATGACTGCGTTCAGTGGTTTCTTCTACGATTCATTTTCTGCTTTATCTGAACTGCCATACAAGCATTCAAAGCTGGTTAAGTTAGTCAAACTGTCAACAGGCTGTAAAAAATTACCGTGAATTTAACGGTAAAAGACTGAAAAAATGCTACAGTAAAAACCTGTTAAATGGTTAACGGTAAGTTCCTCAAATATATACGGTGAAAAACTGTATTGGACATTACATATAATTTTACGGTAGTATACCGTTTTTAGAGGTGAAGAAGACTGTATAATTTACAGTGAATAACCGTAAATTGACATTCCCAGAATTCCCTGCGTTACATTTCAAATTTGATGGGGTTTTTTTTGTTTAAATAACTGTTTCTTCTTAGTTTTTTCTTATCAGTTTTGTATATTAGGGTTGTGTGTTACACCCAATGTTGTTAAATGAATGTTTATTGCATTATTTCAGTTTCATGTGTGTTACCATGATGGTGTTTAGCGTTTGTGTGAATGACACTGTGCACCTTCTATATATGTTATTATTTAAAAGCTGCTTGTGATGGGCTTTGGTTCATCATGTGACTTTCTCATCAGCACATGCATGTGGTGGTTATCAGTGTATTACAAAGGTACAAAACAGATTTCAGTGCTTCAATAGGTTGGTATATGAACATTATATCAGTTAATGAAATTACGGTATTTAAC
>NW_015557072.1:611596-637345 GCF_001515605.1 Sinocyclocheilus anshuiensis
TTGTGTGAATGACGCTGTGCACCTTCTATATATGTTATTATGTAAAAGCTGCTTGTGATAGGCTTTGGTTCATCGTGTGACTTTCTCATCACCTCCTGCATTTGGTGGTTATCAGTGTATTACAAAGCTACAAAACAGATTTCAGTACTTCAATAGTTTGGTATATTAACATTATTTCAGTTAATGAAATTACGGTATTTAACTGTAAATTTAAGTTAAAACCGTAAAACTTAAAATGTTGCTACCGTATTTTTTACGGTAAAATTCCTTTTTTTTTACCGTATATTTTACGGAATTTTTTCTACAGCGTATATACAGTACCTGAATAATAACACATCAAGGAAACAAGGAAACTCTGTCAGTACTGAGCATGTCTGTTTCACGATCTGGTCTGTGTTTGTGCGCTTGTGTTAAGTGTTTCAGGCTTTATTCCTGTATACTGTATGTATGTTCATAATAGCACAGTTCAAAATAATCGCATTAGTATTTAACCACAACTAACAGCAAGACTCAAGATGACATTCACGCTTAGAAACTCAAGCTAAACTCTTCCCGAAGGTCCTCGCAAGTGCAGAGAGTGAACTATCCAGCCATTTATTCATTCGGTGCATCTGCAGATACGTTATCTTTCTGAGGACGCTATTTTAGAGTGTGTGTCCCACAAAACAGGGGAAGTCTTAAAATAAAGCTGCTGATAAAAGCTTCTGGCAGGTACATTTGTTCTGCTGTATCTGACGCTGAGGAAACAGTTGTCCCACACAACAGGAAATGACCTCACTTACACCTCATTAACACGCTAGAATGACAAAACATAACAGCACAACACCATCAAACCCATTAAAACACCTCCGTAGTGCTCCATTCTGAGAGCTGGTCAAACAAACTACAAGTGGCCACAACTTGACTACATTTTCAGCACACTTCACAGTGATCAGTTTCAAAAGATTTGTCCTTGTATTTTGTATTTTTATGGTGCTAAATTATATTTACGCAGTAGTCAAAATCCATTCACTGCCTGTTAACCACCTTTTGAGCGTAGACCTGAAAATGACGTTTCTAATTTAGTTTGAATGCTTTGGAGCATATAAATTAATTAATTAATTAATTAATTAATTAAGTTGTAGAAGTTTATAGCTATGACAAATGCACAAAAATAGCATTTTTAAATTTGAAATACACATGTTCCAGAATATGTTTTGCTCTAAAATTGTGAGAAACTCAAAGCTACTAACTGAAAAAAGTGTTGCTCCAAATTTGAGGTTGGTATTGCAAACATGGGTGCAGTACCAAACATTCCCACTAGACGAAATGTGTTTCCCATTCATTTCCAATGCGGATTGATTGATTTTTTTTTTTTTTATTAATTTTTTTTTTTTTTTTGAAATAACCCTACGAAAGCTTTGTATGATGAATAGTTAAACATTTCAAATTACTATGCACTGAAAGTATGCACTACATTAATGATGGGAAAGTACAAGTGAGTTGATAGAAACGCCAGCTGGTTTATGGATCTACGTATCACGTTTAGTTGTTTTTTTTTGGAAATAGCAAGTGCCAAAACCTTGTTTTGTATCATTCTGATGAAGTTGAAAATTAAAAAAAAAAAAAAGAAATAAAAATAAAATAAAAAAATCTTACAAAGAGCATCAGTGAGCATCTGTTGGTTAAAGGTTTATTCCAAGTATAAAACTAAATACACTCAAAAAAAGTTTGTTGCAGCATAAAATAATTAAACTTATAGTTTATTGAGAGTGAACTTCATAAACTTAAAGGTGGGCAAGAATGTAGCAAGTAAACTAACAGCATACATTGTAGACTTATAGTTCACAGTATAGCTGCAAAGCAAAAAAAAAAAAACCTTAAACTAGCTTTACTACCATTAGATATACTTACACTTAAAAGCATACTTTCATAAACTAAAAAGTCAATTTAGTCACAATATGTGAAACTGTATGTTTGCAAGTATAGTACTAATATACTTTTTAGTATACTTACTACATAAAGTAGAACATGTGAACTTGAAATTAACTTGACGTGTTCTTTTTTTTTTGTAAAGGATAGACTGAATTCAGTTTAACTACTTGATGTGCATCTTGTCTATAGTTTAATTCATTTTTAATTTAAAGTATCTAGATTGTAGTTTACCTCATTTAAATGTATGAACAGCTTGGAAAACAACTATTTCAAAATAACTTCCCTAAAAAAGCGTTGAGCGCAATACTGAGGCCAGCGAGTGTGTCTGGAGTCGCTCTCGGAGGAAGATTTGTTTGAGATTGTTTTAATGGGATCAGCACTTCATTTGCAGTGTGTGTGTGTGTGTGTGTGTGTGTGTGAGTGTGTGAGTGTTTGTGTGTGTGTGTGTTCGTGTGTGTGTGTGTGTGTGTGTGTGTGTGAGTGTGTGAGTGTTTGTGTGTGTGTGTGTTCGTGTGTGTGTGTGTGTGTGTGTGTGTGTGAGTGTGTGAGTGTTTGTGTGTGTGTGTGTTCGTGTGTGTGTGTGTGTGTGTGTGTGTGTGAGTGTGTGAGTGTTTGTGTGTGTGTGTGTTCGTGTGTGTGTGTGTGTGTGTGTGTGTGTGAGTGTGTGAGTGTTTGTGTGTGTGTGTGTTCGTGTGTGTGTGTGTGTGTGTGTGTGTGGGGCTCAGAATAGCAGCGCTGCTCCTCCTGCAGCACTAATTGCGTGTCCACGCGCTGAACATATTGAATTCTGTTTAGCCGCTGTTGGTCACTGGATGTCTCTGATGTTTAGCATAAGTTTTAACGCTCAGCAGAAACGGCTCCAAGCGCCCAAAACAAGCAACTTTATGAAGGTCAGAGCAGGAGGAGATTTGCCAGAAATAACATCCAAAAAACTATAAGCACAGATTGAGAGAAACTCTCCCGGCCTTCAGACAATCACTGTGTGAATGCTAATGCGCTCCGCAGCCAGTAATTACAGCAGTAACATCACTGTACCGATTCCAGCGCGTCGTGTGTCCAGAGCCCTCCACAGACTCTTGAAATACAGCTAATGACCCATTACTGAATCAGCTCACAATAATTAGAAAACGCTTCCACACTCTTTCTGTTTGTCAGATGGAAACTGAAGTTCCAATGAAGCCTCAGATATGCAAATATAAGTGTCTCTGCCCAATACCGTAAAAGCCCGGTCTGACCAACCATGCATAAATTACCATAAATTAGCTGAGTGTAGCCTGAACAAACAGGGATTGGATGAGTCTTTCCCTGCAAACTGGGTTGCCAGATTGGCATTGAAGCCAATTAAAATCCCTCTAACATCAACACGCCTTCACAGCTTGAGGAACCAAACAAAAACTGAGGGAAAAATACCGCTCAGAAAAATTAGATGTCAAAAAATATTAGTAGTAGTATTATTTTATGAGTTAATATGCTGTTGTGTTGTGTTTCAGAAAAGTGTTGCTGGGATGTAATGCTCCGTTCTCTTCTGGTTGAATAGATTTGGGCTATCAATGTTGAATTCAGAATTTTATAAATATAAAGTTTCTTTCTTTCTTTCTTTCTTTCTTTCTTTCTTTAATGTCATATTGTATATATGTTATTATGCTTTAATTATGCTTTAATTATGTTATAGGATATGTATTACATAATTAATATACATTAAAATAAAATATTTAAAAAAAAATTTTATTAAATTAATTTAAAATTAAATAAAATTCATATACTATCAGTGTGCACTGAATGTAATGCTTTCAGACACTTAGTAAGATGTTAATTGCAATGAAAGAAAAATGTATTATAGTTTAATTTTATATTAAATGCAATTTTTGACCCACTTAAGTAGGACTTCTCTACATCTTTATATGTAATTTCATAATTACTTCTATTGTCTTTGAAATATGATTAAAGCACTGCTGAATGTACTGACAAACATTTATGATAAACTAAAATGTACTTTAATGACATTTCTATTGAAAATTATGTCATGTATTTAAAATGTGTAATGATGAAATTTGTAAGAATGAAGTTAAAATTTAGTAAAATTAAAATATTAACTTTAGATGTAATATTGAATAGGAGTTAAAATGATAATAATGTAAAAATTTTTTTTTTAAACAATATATAATTATACATTTATAATGTTATAATAATTTTATATTATATAAGTATAACATGTGCTTTAGTCAATGCATCAAAATAAGTGTACTTATTCAAACATGGCAAAAGATTACTAAAACATTGTGATTTAAAATGTACTTTATGTACATTATTACAAAAGTCACTTTTTTAAAAGTGCACTTAAGTGTGTTTAGAAACACAGTCATGAAAGTGTCTCTCTTGAAGTCACTTAAGTGGTCCTTTTATTTCATTCATATTATATTAACTGCAAGTAGATTTTTTTATAGTACACTATAGTGCACATTCAATGCAGTTAATCACACTTCTTTCGCACAAAGGAATTTCGTTATGCTGGAGCACTTTCTGACTACATGCTGAGAAGTATGTAGCTTCCCATAACCAGCAGAGCACACAGTTGTAGTAATAAGTACTTGCATAAGTATGCGAATCGGGACGCAGCCGTTCTTTAGATGTGGGATCTTGGATTTAGCGTCGAATCCGTTGGGCTCCCAGCAGGTTTTACAGGTCTTGATGATCTGCTGCTGCTGGATAGAGACCAAATCCACAGAGAAACACTCAGGTGTGAAGAACTGACGTTCATCTACCAATTAACATCAATCCAGAGGAACACAAGAGCTTTGATGAGTGTGTGTGTGTGTGCCACATTAAAGCACTTTACAAGAGTAAAAATCACTTTAAATGCAGCTCCAGCAGATGTGATTTGATGGATAATTGGATTAATGAGCTTTAAAGGCTTACGAATGTTTGCTTATAGTTTACAAACAGCAGCTACACATGAACAGTCCAGGTTTGACTTCATCTGCAGTTTGTGTGTGTGTTTGCGTTCACCGGTCCGAGTGTGTTTGATTTAACGTTCCAGGAAAGAAGATGCAAGGAAACGCTAACTGATTCAAAGGTTCTGAGCAGTTTTATCTCCTCTCTGCCAAACATCAAATGAATCAAAACATGAAATAAATAAACTGACACAGTGAACGGCGAGAGGAGGTGAGTTGATATTATTCGCTGCGAACAGATGAGAGTCGGTGTGTTTGTGCGTCACGTCTGTCTCTCGGCTGTCAGCCGTCACAAAGCATTCTGCCACTCTGACCTTGTGTTGTGTTTGTTTGATTGTGTTTGAGATGCTCTTTCACGATAAATGTGTCGAGTCTCTTTGTGTGTGTAAAGTCCAGAGATAACCGATATCTCATCAATATCCTACAGACTCTCAAAGAGCCAGCAGAAACACAAACACAGAGCGCATTAAAAGTCCGTGTGCTGCGTCTGTCTGAGTTTCCAGAGTCAGAACCACAAACACACTTAATGTCAACTTTACTCTGAAGAAACCAAGAATAACAGAAACTCTGCTGTGAGGTTCTGAGCAAATAAGAAACGTGTTTACCATGGTGAAGAAGAAGTGCACTTAATTGTATTGAAAGTGCACTTGTAGAGTCCTTCAAATCTTAAAAGTATATTAAAAAGAACAAATAAAATGCTGTACTTGCAGATAATATAATATGAATGAAAAGCCACTTAAGTGACTTAAAGAGAGACACTTTCATGACTGTTTCTAAACACACTTAAGTACACTTTTAAAAAGTGACCTTTGCAATAATATCAAAATAAAAGTTTTACTTTAAATATTATCATTTTAAATCATTATGTTGCAATAATCTTTTGTCATGTTTTAAAGTTCACTTATTTGGATGTGTTGACTAACATACTAAAGCACATGTAAAGAACTTAATTATCATTTTAACTGCAGTGTGTTATTAAATATTACATTTAAAGCCAATAGATTTTAAATGAACTAAATTGCAACTTCATTACAAATATGTCAGTACAAGTTTTATAAATGCTTATGCCTAAATCATAAATACATTCAGCATATTTCAAAATGTTGACAAAGACAATGGAAGTAATTATGAAATTATTTAATTCATTAATTTGGAAATTACAGATAAATTACACATAAAGATGTGCTTAAGCCACACTTAAGTACAAAAACATTTTAAAGTTAATAATTTATTATAAAAATTATAATAAATGTATTTTGAATTGCAATTAAAATCCAGTTAAATACCAGAAAACATTGATTCAGTGTTCAGTGATATATTGCCTGAGATCGTCAAACACACAGATCCACGGCTGATTCTGTCATCGCTCTGTAGTTTGTCTGAAGATTCATCACTAGTTTGGGTCACTACAAACCCCATCAGTCATAGTGAAGGTTTTCTTGCTCTCACTTTTTATTACACTTTCCATCATGAGTATTTTTTGAATGAGAGACACAGCATATTTAACATAGTTAAAGGTTATGTAGTGTATCATATGCTCCACCTAATCAAATTGCCATAACGACAACATAATAACAGACTTTAATAGTATACTTTAAAATAATATACTTAAGCGTGAACTTAATGTATATGACTATATGATAGTCTAAATTCATATTACTTGCAATTAGCTGAACTTAAGTAGGACTTAAGTACATCTTTATATGTAATTGCATTATTGTCTTTGAAATATGGTTAAAATTGTTGCTGAATGCACTGATGAGCATTTATGATTAACTCAAATATACTTTAATAGCATTTCTTTTGAAACGTGTACATCATGCATTTAAATATATTTGCAAATTTAGTGCATTTAAAATCTATTATCTTTTAATGTAATATTGAATAACACACTGCAGTTAAAATGATAATTAAGTTCTTTGCACGAGCTTTAAAATGTTAGTCAACATCAAAATAAGTGAACTTCTTTAAAGATTACTAAAACATAATGATTTAAAGTGTGTTAAAGTAAACTGATTTAAAAGTCTACTTAAGTGTGTAAAGAAACATTGCCATGAAAGTGTCTCTTTTAAAATTAATGAAATAAAAGGCCTCTTCGGTGTATATATTTTATCTTTAAGTAAATGTTTTAACATACAGTACCTTTTAGATCTGAAGTACACTACAAGAGCACATTCAGTACACTTAAGTATCCTTATTTTCAGGACAAAGCAGTACAGGTATTGTGTGTCTTTTTTTTACTGGTTTTGAAAGGGATTTTTTTTTATTCATGTTTATAACTCTTTTGTGATTTAAGAGAGCATCTGGACTCTTCAGGATGACGTCACACACAAACTCTTTCTACTTGTGTTCTTTGAGTGCTTCACAGACGTCCACGACAGCGCCACTGACGGCCACCGCGCCAGATCTCAGAGAAACTCTGCTTGTTCATTCTCCCAGCATGCTCTTCTCCTCTCTGAGCGGCTCACCGAGTCTGATGTGGACGTTTAAAGCGACTGGAATCCACACACAGATCTGCTCATGGAGGATGATTGTGTTTCATTAGTGTTTGCACATAACGAGTCTGAAACATCTACACGTGTCATCCAGACGTGACGAATGAAACTCATCTGATCTCTTTGATTGGATGAACTGAATCATACGTGCGTGAATCTCTGAGAGCTCTGAGAATGAAATGCTGTGTGTGATTTTCACAGCAGATTTGAGACATCACTGAGAAAAGCAGCCTTCAGTACGACGTCTGTCTGAAACACAGACTGCTGTGTGCCGATATTTCTTTATATTTTATTACTTTTATTGGATGACTCTTTCAGGAGTCCTGAGGAGTGTCGGAAAACTTAAGAAAGAGAAACTGAAATAAAGTTACATTAAAATAAACTGAATCAAATTGAAATAAAAAAATAAATACATTAAAGCCACATATATAAAAGACTGTTAGTGTTAACTAAAACAGGAAACATTATATTTTACAATCTGTTATGTTACATAATAACAATAATAACAGTAAATTATCTAAATGATGTAAATAACCGTACATACTGCTATTATAACATAGTAACAGTAAATTATGCATAATTACATGCAAATAACCATAAACCAATTCTAATCCTTTAGTAAGTGCAAGTTGTTAACTAACATTACTCTGTACTTAAAAGTATAATTACACTGGAACAAGAACACTGAAATAAAGTGTAACCTCTCAAACTACTACAAATATTTTTAAGTAAACCTGAAAAAAAAAAAGCATGAATATTAGTAATGTTACTTTGGCCACTAAGTGAAATAAAGTTGTTTATGCTGAATTAAAGTACTAAAAACAAAACTGCAATACAAATAAATTATGACTAAATTGAACTATTTAAAAAAAATATTAATGAAAATGACAAAATCACATAACAAAATGACTAATATGTCAACTAATTTTAAAATTAAAAATATAAAAGCTAATTAAAAATAGTAATACATACTAAGTATGCAAGTTTATACGTATATACATACAGGTAAGGGTTCAAAATAACACTTGGTTGTGTAAGCCAACAACATATGTTTTTAAAAGAATAAAATGACAACAAAAAATGGTCAATAAGAAATACATCTGTCTGGCAAATGTTCTCAGTTCAGCTCTGATCTGTTCATCTGAAGTCTGTTCAGCAGTTTTTATATTGATTTTTCCTCCTCACATGCAGCAGGAAATCTGAAGTGATATTTCACCAGATCACATGATCAATAATCAATACTTCATCATCTCATTCTTAACTTCAGGACTCTAAATGAATCTCATCCAAGTCTTCTCATCAAGACTGACATGAATTCTTCAGTGTAACTCTGATGTGTGATGTATTATTTATTATTATTCTGATGAGTATTTATTTATGACACACACACACACACACACACACTCACACACAAACACACACACACACACAGACACACACACACACACAGGTTTGTTTTTATGTTTTATGGGGACTCTCCATAGGCGTAATGGTTTTTATACTGTACAGACCGTATATTCTATTGCCCTACACCAACCCTACCCCTAAACCTACCCCTTACAGGAAACTTTCTGCATTTTTAGATTTTCAAAAAAACTAATTCTGAATTATTTATAAGCCTTTTGAATTACGGGGACACTGAAAATGTCCTCATAAATCACCTTCTCGTTGTAATACCTATGTCATACCCATGTTATTATACAAATTTGTGTCCTCATAAAGCACATAAACATGCACACACACACACACACACACACACACACACACACAGGGAAGTCTGTGATGTGAGGAGCAGAGAGTTTATGCATATGATGAACCCTTAACCTTCATTTTCATTCACATTCAAGAGATGTAAGGCATTTTGTATTTTGTCTGCAATTCTTGGATTTGTGTGTAAAGTTTTGAAAATGTGTGTAAGCAGCTGAAAAAAACAAACAAACAAACAAAACAAAAAACTTTAAGTCGGATATTTAAGTTATTTTAAGTGCCGGTGTAGTTATCCTGCTAAAAATACTTAATTATTATAGAAATAATAAACTTTAAAAGAATACACTCAAGTGTGAACTGAATTTAATGTTTCAGATAATTAACTGCATGTTAATTGCAATTACATGAAAATGTATTATAGTTTAAAGTGATATTAAATGCAGTTCGAGTGTTTTTGACCCACTTAAGTAGGACCTAAGTACATCTTTATATGTAATTTCATAATTATATTGTATTTGAAATATGGTTAAAGCACTGCTGAATGTACTGAAAAGCATTTATGATAAACTAAAATATATTGTACTGGCATTTCTATTGAAACTTGTACATATTTAAATGAAGCTGCAATTTAGTCCATTTAAAATATTAATTTTAAATGTAAAGTCGAATAACACACTACAGTTGAAATGATACTCAAGCTCTTTACATGTGCTTTAGTATGTTAGTCAAAAAATGTACTTCAAAGTAAATATTTTAATTTGACTAATAAGAAGGTCACTTTTTAAAAGTGTACTTAAGTGTCTTTAGAAACACAGTCCTGAAAGTGTATCTGTTTTAAAAATATACTTACACTTAAACTGTAACATGTTGAGTTCAATTTGAAGGGTGTACCTGGCGTGGTTATGACATTTTGATATTTTTCGCTCGTCCCTCAGACATCATGGGAACATGTTGAGTTTTTTGGGACGAGTTGCTCTGATGAACCGCTGGCACCGTCGGGTGTTATGGGACTGAATTTGGCCTTATTTTAATAGATTATAAGAGTCTGGATTTAGCTGGTGTACTGTAGCTTCTGTTTATCTGTTTACTAAACGCAAGACCTCGTGATCGGAGCCATTGCGTCTGGAGAAAACAGACTTACTGTATGCAGACTAACACTTTTTTGATTACGCCATATTAAAATCAGGAACCGGTTTACGATCTGCAGAAGCAGTCACTTCTCTTGTGGGAATTGGATCAGCAGTTTCGTGATGAATTACTGTAGCTGCATCTTTTCAGATACAGAAGAGGAAAGAGTTGTGAGGAGTTTGGTTTGAGTCTGATGACTGAAAACGGTTTGGGAACATCACCTGTAATTGAGAAGTCGTGTTACACGAGCCCTGCGGGAACATGGGCTTTACAGTGAGAGTGGTTTTTAATTAATGATGAACTAAAGCCACGAATAGAGCTCCATACAAACCAGCTCAAAGATCTCCAGCGTAAGACCTGAGCTCAATTCCAGACATTTCTTGAAATGAATGCAATCATGGTTTTATATGTGAATTAGGATAAATTGTCTATTTTTTAAAGCTTGTTTTTTATTTTGTTTTATATTTAGTTGGTTCTTTTTTGTTTTGAAAGAAAGTGATGTAATGTGTTAATAAAGGATACATATTTTAATTAAATAACTGTAAATCTCTCTCTCTCTCTCTCTCTCTCTCCCATTACTTGGATTTTAACACTTTCCTAATTAAAGCATGGGGTTAATGAAATCTCTCTCACGCGCCGGAACGATAACGAGAATCCGTTAATCTACAGGAGAAATCCTGCAAACAAGGTGTTAAAAATAATTTTTAATTTTCACTTAAGCGGGATGTGCGAGATTTCCCACCATTGCAGAACGAGAGAGAACACTTCCTGAAATCACATTTAATATTCCTGAAATCTCTTCACATCACACACATTTAGTGAGATATCTAAACCAGGTTATATCTCAGACAGCTAAACACATACAACACAGGCCGAGCCAAACTCATCAGTTGCTAGATTTATCTGTCATTTTCACACATTATTATATTACATTATCATTTCATGTACTATTTTTGCTTGTGTACATCAGTTAATGACAGCACACGTGTGTGTGTGTGTGTGTGTGTGTGTCTGTGTGTGTGTGTGTGTGTGCGCGCGTGAGAGAGAGAGAGAGAGAGAGGCATGAATAATGCGTGTGGAGGTCAGATCAGGGTTGGCATAATGAACGATAGGTAAAACACACACTCACACACTCACACACTGACTCAGAAGTGCTTATCAAAGCAGTTTGATGATCTTAAACGGGTCTAAAGGGGTGAAACGTCTTGAGAAGCACAATAAAGTGTTTCAAGCACTGGTGAAACTCCTCCTGACCTCCGTATCGAACTCAGATCCGCTTCAATTGCTGCATGAACACCAGCTGAGAGAAAGCACTCATCACATGATCACACGCTGGAAACTTCTGTCCAATATTCACATATTAAAGGGGTCATGAACTGAGAAACCAAAATTCCCTTGATCTTTTGTCATATAAGAGGTCATTGTGCTGTAAGTTTCAGAACTCAAAACTGTCTCATTAGCCTAAAAACAGCTTATATTGAAGCCAAAACGACAGCTTGTGGAATGCTCTACTCTATAATGTAATAGTGTAGATAAGCACTGCCTCCGCAGAAGAAGATCGACATCACTGCCTGTTTAGCCCTGCCTACCGATTCTACATCTCTGCCTCTTTAGCCCCACCCACTGATTCCACATCACTGTCTGTTTAGCCCCGCCTCCCGATTCTACATCTCTGCCTCTTTAGCCCCACCCACTGATTCCACATCACTGTCTGTTTAGCCCCGCCTCCCGATTCTACATCTCTGCCTCTTTAGCCCCACCCACTGATTCCACATCACTGTCTGTTTAGCCCCGCCTCCCGATTCTACATCTCTGCCTCTTTAGCCCCACCCACTGATTCCACATCACTGTCTGTTTAGCCCCGCCTCCCGATTCTACATCTCTGCCTCTTTAGCCCCACCCACTGATTCCACATCACTGTCTGTTTAGCCCCGCCTCCCGATTCTACATCTCTGCCTCTTTAGCCCCACCCACTGATTCCACATCACTGTCTGTTTAGCCCCGCCTCCCGATTCTACATCTCTGCCTCTTTAGCCCCACCCACTGATTCCACATCACTGTCTGTTTAGCCCCGCCTCCCGATTCTACATCTCTGCCTCTTTAGCCCCACCCACTGATTCCACATCACTGTCTGTTTAGCCCCGCCTCCCGATTCTACATCTCTGCCTCTTTAGCCCCACCCACTGATTCCACATCACTGTCTGTTTAGCCCCGCCTCCCGATTCTACATCTCTGCCTCTTTAGCCCCACCCACTGATTCCACATCACTGTCTGTTTAGCCCCGCCTCCCGATTCTACATCTCTGCCTCTTTAGCCCCACCCACTGATTCCACATCACTGTCTGTTTAGCCCCGCCTCCCGATTCTACATCTCTGCCTGTTTAGCCCCACCCACCGATTCTACATCACTGTCTGTTTAGCCCCTCCCACCGATTCTACATATCTGCCAGTTTAGCCCCGCCCACCGATTCTACATCTCTGCCAGTTTAGCCCCGCCCACCGATTCTACATCTCTGCCTGTTTAGCCCCGCCTACCGATTCTACATCTCTGCCTGTTTAGCCCCGCCTACCGATTCTACATCTCTGCCTGTTTAGCCCCGCCTACCGATTCTACATCTCTGCCTGTTTAGCCCCGCCTACCGATTCTACATCTCTGCCTGTTTAGCCCCGCCTACCGATTCTACATCTCTGCCTGTTTAGCCCCGCCTACCGATTCTACATCTCTGCCTGTTTAGCCCCGCCTACCGATTCTACATCTCTGCCTGTTTAGCCCCGCCTACCGATTCTACATCTCTGCCTGTTTAGCCCCGCCTACCGATTCTACATCTCTGCCTGTTTAGCCCCATTCACTAATTCTACATCACTGCCTGTTTAGCCCCGCCCACAAATTCTACATCTCTGCCAGTTTAGCCCCGCCCACCGATTATATAGCGCTGCCAGTTTAACCCCGCCCACCGATTCTACATCTCTGCCTGTTTAGCCCCATTCACTAATTCTACATCACTGCCCGTTTAGCCACAGTTTAGAAACTGTGTGAGACTTGTGCTTAAAACAAGGAACATATCTGTAAAAGTTTCTTTCTTCTGGTGGAGGACAATGATGACTTTGCTCTATGTGTGATTTCAACTGTCTATCTAGTGAACATCAGTCCAGCACAGTTGTGTTCATTATCTCTAAGAAATATCAGTAGAAGAACAAACTCTGACAGTGCTGTCGGTCCATCATCGTACGTACGACACGAACACACACGTGTTCACACTGCACTTCAATGTGGAGTCACTCCACTTCTGTCCCTCTGTTCACACAGATTTACATCGCATCCGTCGCTCTCCTCATAACACTGAAATCACACACAGAGTCCTGACTTATTCACACATCTTCATACTCTCCAGCTGTTTCCAGCAGCTTCATGATCTAGACTTGACCTTACTGTAATCATACAGATTTCTGAGTATATTCGGCAAGGAAAAACGCAGACCAGACAGCTCTTCCTATTCTATAGGTGTGATGTGACCAAAAACAGCAAAAACCAGAACAATCTCTGACATCAGAGAGAAGAGAAAGTCATTCCAGAGGCGGAAGAAATCTTGTGAAAAAGTGCGGTTACACTTTATTTTAAGGTGTCCTTGTTACAGTGCAATAAAACATTTAAGTACTGAGAGATAATAATTAACTACATGTTGTTACTACATGGTTAGGGTTTGGCTTAGGGTTACTTGCATGCAACAATGCATAATTTATTGTTATTATAATAGTAAGTACATGTAACGTGTAACACCTTAAAATAAAATTTTACCAGAAGTGTACTTGACTGTAAAATGTACCTTTGTCATAATGTCAAAATCAAAAGTTTTACTTTAAAGTACATTTTAAATCAATGTTTTAATAATCTTTTGTGGTGTTTTAAAGAAGTTCAATTATTCTGATGTGTTGACTAACATACTAAAGCACATGTAAAGTACTTGATTAGCATTTTAACTGCAGTGTGTTACTCAACATTACATTTAAAGTTAATAGATTTTAAATGTATTTAATTACAAATATTTAAATATATGACACAAGTTTCAATAGAAATGTCATTAAAGTGTATTTTAGTCGATCATAAATGTTTGTCAGTACCTTCGGCAGAAGTACGAGAAGTAAATATGAAATTACATATAGGTCCTACTTAAGTGGGTCAAAATAGTCTTAATTGCATTTAATACAAATTTAAACTATAATACATTTAACATGCAATTAAGCATCTGAAAACCTTCAGTTCACACTTAAATATATAATTTTAAAGTCTATTGTTTCCATAATAAGTACTCTTTTTAAAAGTATGCACTTCTTTTTCCCCCTAGTTCCTGCAGAACTGCAATATCAGAAACACACTGCACTTTTATTTCAGGCCGTTCAGAGTCTCTGACTGTGTTTGATTCTAGAGTTTCTGATCGACGAGCTTCACGTGATCCTGACGGACGCAGAGCTGCTTCTCGAGGAATTCAGAGCATTCAGAGCTGAGCGCCGGTGCTATCAGAGGTGCTGGTAAGTTCATGAAGCGCGTCTCGTACACAATTATTCATGCCTTACAGCAGTTCAGGAGATCTGCCTCGCTCTGTGTGTCTGTTCTGAGGTTATTAATAAAGCAAGTGGTTTACTGAGGAGTTTTAGCAAGTCTGCACAGACCAAAGCATCTGTTTTATGGGCATTTCTTTAATTCTGTTCTCAGGTTGAGCATTTATCAGGACACTCTTTTTCTTCTTCTTAACTCTTTATTTCTTATTCAAATGCAGAGTCTTATTTTTAGGTCCTGTAGTCTCTTACAGTCTGAAGTACTGTATTATATTTCTCAGAGAATTAATTCCCCCAATGAAACTAATGTAAGTGTGGAACGTGTGTGAATGAAAGGACGTTCAGATCGCAGTGAATTCAGTTCATCGTTTCTCAGATGAGTATCATATTAAGATCATCAGGGGTCACTGAAGTCCACTTGAGAAAATAAACAATATGCATGGATTATAATTACAGACTGAGCATTAAACCTTATATTGGATCAAAAAGATTATTACATATTTCCATTTAATGTGGTTACTAGCAGTTTTGAATTGTTTTGTGGCATCCGTCTCATAAAATATTTTCAAATACAGGATATTGCTTTAAACTATTCAATAAAATAAATCATTCATCTCATAATTTGAACATTTTTATCAATACTCGGCCAATTTTATCTCTAGAAGAGCTTCTCTCAAGGGCTTCTTAAACCATTATCATGAACTAAAATAAAGCCTATTTTAAAAAAATCAGTCATTGAAATAAAATAAAATAAAATATAAACATTAAGGGAAAAAAATTATAATAAAAATGACAAGCGTTACCTTGCCAACTAACCCAAATAAAAATAAGTTAACGTACTAAAAGGACTAAAACTGAGATAAAAATAGCTAAACAGAATTTTAAAAACATAATAATAAAAAAATAAAACACACAGAATTAAAATGTAAAAAAAAAAAGATTATTCAAAATATAATAAACATTATAATAGTATAAAAATAATAGTAAAATAACAGTCAGACAGCAGCAAAACATGACGACAGTGTACTCAAAACTGAACATTTGATCATCTCCAAATAACATTAAAAAGACTGTAACAAACACGTGAATTTGCTCATTTGCTGAACTAATCATTTCTGTCATGCCTTTTGGTCTGTGTATGTGTATTAATATAAAAAACAAGTAAGTTTGCATGGCACATGGTCTCATTAGGGTCAATCCCACTATAAATGATTTAATATTAATCCTGTACTTTATAAAATTGGTTAAGAGTCCATTTCCTGCTGATAACATGTTTAAACACTGAGATTAGCTGTATATTTGTGGTCAGTGTTTGTCCAGCGGTCAGATGATGATCTGAGATCAGCTTCATGTGTTCAGGGGTGTTGCGTTTCTCTACAGATCCTCAGATCTGATGATAAAATGGCTCAGAAAACCGATGCATTTTTCATGCTCATTCTCATGACAGCAATAATCACGTGATCTCAGAGCTGAAATATAGAGCATATGGCGTCATCTTTTTTGTCTCGACAGTCATTGCATGAAAACAGTTGGTTTTATTGTATTATTAGAAAGAAAAGAAAGTCATTAAGCGCACTTAAGCATACTTTCAAAAGAGTACTTATTACAGCAATAATATACTTAATAAAAAAATATATACTTAAGTGTGAACTGAATGTAATTTTTTTAAATGCTTAAATGCATGTTAATTGCAAATGTTTAAATTTAGCACCAAAACAAATTAAACGCATCAAAAAAAAGTGTACCCCATTAAACATATAATTTAACTAAATAATCAAATTTAAAAGAAATTCACAAAAGTGTGATCTGAATGTAATCTTTTCAGATTAACTGCATGTTAATTGCAATTAAATTGACAGATTAAATTTCACATTAAAACATAAAATAAGTGTACTTCTTTAAATCATGACTAAATATTATTAAAATGTCATGATTTAAAATGTACTTAAATAATATACTTTGTGAATGAATGATTTCAGACATTTTATTGCATGTTATTTGCAATTAGATAAAAATGTATCATACAATAAATTTCACATCAAAACACATTAAACATCAAAATATTAAAACAAATGATTTCAAATGTACTTTAAACGTTTATTTGTTTATTTAATTCATATTATATTATCTGCACTTTTTTTAAATATACTCAAGATTTGAAGTTCATGTACACATTCATTGCAATCAAACACACTCATGATGACAGAATAATCATTTTTGGTGAGCTATTTCTTTAATAAGTCACAGGAAGTGAAACACAAGTTCTTCTGGATGGGTTTCTGAAATGATCCTGTAATAAACACTCTGTTTAGACGAGAGCAGCAGAGAGTTTCTGAGCAAATCGTTATGATTTATTCACTCTGAAACACGCGGCGATCTGTCCTCCATCGGAGAGAGCGAGACAGTCGGAGAGACAGACAGACAGTGTGTGTTTGTGTGAGTAATGATGGCTGTGTTGTGATGTGTTATTCATTGAGTCTGATGATGAATGACTGCCTTCAACACCAGATAGAAGAGTCAAAGTAAAATTACATTTCCCAGCGTGACACACACACAGCAGATCAGCTCTGTCACGCGTGTGTGTTACTCTAATAACTCACGTTAATTCTGATCCGCTCTGAACGCAGGACTGCCGGAGTCTCAGATCATCGCTGACTGTCACTCATCTCTGATTGGCCCACCTTCCATCAGTCTGATACAATCAGAGCTGGAGAGGAATGTTTAGTCGCAGCATTTCACAAAGTTTGTGAGCTTCAATTTGAAAGATATATTAAGTGCTTTTGAAGGAAGCAAACTTGATATCCACCAGCAGAACTGAATATTATTTTGACCCTTGTGAAAAATAAGTGCACTTAAAGGGATAGCTCACCCAAAACTATTTTCATTTTTGGGTGAACTATTCCTTTAACTGTACTGAATGTGCACTTGAAGTGTGTTTCAAATCTTAAAATTAGTTTTACAAACCTGTACTTGCAGATAATACAATATTAATGAAATGAAAGGCCACTTAAGTGACTTTAAGACCGTTTCTAAACACACTTAAGTGCACTTTTAAAAAGTGCAATTTTGTAATACATTCAAATTACAAGTTTTACGTAAGTTGACTAACACACTAAAGCACATGTAAAGCACTCGGTTATAATTTCAACTGTTGTGACTTTACATTTTACGCATTTATATATTTTAAATGCATTAAATTGCACTAAATGTATGAACATATGTAAATACATGTGTACCTTCTATAAATGTCATTAACATATATTTGAGTTGATCATAAATGCTTGTCAGTACAATCAGCAAATCAACCATATTTCAAAGACAATAGACGCAATTATTTAATTACATATAAGGATGTACTTAAGTCCTAATGTTCAGCTATTTGCATTTGAATTAAATTTGAACTATAATACATTTAACTGCAAATAACACGCAGTTCTCAGAAAGTGTCAGAAAACATCACATTCAGTTACACTATATAAGTATGTTTAGATTTCCATAATAATTACTCGTTACACAAAGTGTGCTTCTTTTTCACAAGGACTGCTAAATCTGTGAAATAATCTTAATTGCAGAAACTCTGCCATCAATGGCTGATCTAATAATGCAGTGGATGTGTAAGAAAAGAGAGTCATTAATTCGCTCAGCCCTTGACCTCAGTGTCCGTCGCCCTTTAAAGACTGAATGCAGGTTAATGACGCCTCGAGAGCATTGAGATAAAGAAAACATCATGCTGCTGGTGTCGAAGGGCATATAAACCTGTGTGTGTGTGTGTGTCTGTGTTTTCAGCTGAATCTCTGAATAATGAACTACTAAATAAACCTGCGTTTCTGCTGAGAGCAGAGGATCGTGCGAACGGAAGCAGGAATTTTCAGGAATCTGCATTCTGTGTTCCTCTGGGGTGAAGAGTTCTCCAGCGTACAATAGAGATTTTACAGCATATGTTTTTTTTTTTGTTATCTCTTTATTTAAAGCAAGTGTTTGAGATGCACTCAGGCTCTAGGCTTTAAAAGATCTGCTCTCGGGTTTAACAGAGTAAATGTTTGACTTTTTTCTGCAAGAATGAGCAAAAAAAAATGTTTGTGTATTTTGAAAATAAGCTTAAAATATGCCACAAGTAAATGAAATTCTGGCCGAAGGTAAATTTTCCTAAGCAGCAGATCCAGATGATGTCTACTATTATTGCTCTAGTTTTGGAGGCAAATCTGCAGAACTGTGTGGAATTGTTTTGAAGTTGATAAAATATGTTGAATAAAGCTGAGCAAACTATTTATCTGAAGGCATATGACTTGAGGATACAGGGTTATCACTACTTCGGAGTGAGAAAACAGGCACACTTACAAAACAATTCATTTTCATACAGACCTCCTGACACTGATGACATCATAGCAGGTGTAGGAGCTACAGATCCCAACTTTTATTGGTTTTAAAACTCAGATTTATGAGCTGTTAAAACATGAACTCATCTGTTAATTGGTTGTGCAAAAACACACATTTTTTTAACTATTATTATCAGGATGTCATTTTTCATGCTGTTTTAATTTGCACTCCTGCAAAACACTTCTTGGTGTCTTACAGTTATTATATATATATATATATATATATATATTCGTAGTTTATTTTATTTTCACTCCTTTATTCTCTGTCTGCTGGTGAGCAACAGAAACAAATAATAAACAGAAATCACAGAGGAAATCCGTCAAGTCTAAAAGTCTCAATTGTGGAACTGTGAGGAAAGCAGTGGGTGTTCAGAAGCACAAATTAACCACAAAAATAATAAAAAAAAGAGAATAAATTCAAGACAAATTCTGTTCATATCCACAAAGATGTCTGAAAGTTGAAAATTGTGAGACTTGTGAGGGTATTTTTCTGCTCCAGCATTGATAGAGCATCTAAAGGTTATGTGTGACGGTTCAGACCAGACCAGAGCGGTTTAAAACTTCTGTAGTGGTTATTAGCAAGATGCTTGCTTCTAGATAGTTGCCAGAGCATTGTTAAGACATTTCCCGAGTTCTGCTAGGTGTATTCTAGGGTCACTCAGCTTAACTTCCACCAGTTTCCTCACTGCAGTCTGCCAGAAGATGTATTCTATGCTATACTTGTCTCTTGCTTCAGTCAGTGTCTAACATAAAGTCAGCAATCTTGTGACCATGAGGAACTTAATGAGTGGACAGTTTCTGCACCATGCAAAAATTGTACCTTTCAGGGTACAACAGCTTTCTCCTAGGGCAGTACCCTTAAAGGGACGACTTTGTACCTTGCCTTCCCCTAAAAGGTACATATTAGTTTCTTAGAGTAGCATTATTTACCCTTATGGTACTATTTTGAACCTTTAGGAGTAAACAGGGTACAAAGATGACCCTCTGAGGATACTGCCCCAGTGACAAGGTGTTGTACCTTTAAAAGGTACATTTATTCTGAGAGTATATACAACATACGCTCTCACTGCCATCAACTCGAAGGCTCTACTGAATAAGCAGAGAGCCTTTAGGAGGGGGCATGGAGAGAAGCGTAAGTGAATGCAAAGGTGAGTAAACTGGAAGATAAAACATCAAGGCCTCCAGAAGGAGAGCAGAAGGCAAGCTGCTCAGCAGTAAGGTACAGCCATTCTTGCATAGGAGCAATCAGAAATACCCACCAAGCTGAACCATTTATTTAACCCTTTTTGACTGCAGAAGCAAACCAAACTAAACATCTGGTCTTGTTGTCAAAAAGAGGGTCCACCTCCACCCAAATGATGACCTGGACATGGTGACAGAACTGTGAGGACTGTTGACTGACTCCTGCAGAAAGAGATGCAGGTGGACACGTCCATGATCTGACAAATCACACGCCGCCTGACAGACAGACCACAGATTGTGAGAACTGCAGAAGTGTGTGTCTGAGCAGGTGGGGAGTAGCACAAGTGACAGCTCAGGTCTCCATGTGTGCCGCAAGATGCTTCATAAGTTTTCAATCTGAGAGTGGGGCTGTGTCTCAGAATTGAGCTGACTCGCTGTCTGCTGCCTACATGAAGCTCTGAGATGGTAATCAGAAGATTGTTTTTAGATTCCTGTTAAAAGCGAGCATGGGAGACATCACCGTTGCACGATTTGGTTTTGCCTTTTATGTAACAGTTGTATAGACAAATAATTAATATAGAGTACTTAAATTTTGAGACCCGAAAGCACCAAGTTTTGTGTCACTAAGCAACAAACAGACCATTGAGGCTCTCCTTTCCGGCTCTCAGATTTACTCCAGATTTTCTGATTCCTGCTCACCAATCACTAGTGATAGAAAACCTGTCCCAAATGGCACCCTAAGTCCTTGCAACCCACACTTTCACTTTTTAGGAGCTTTGATTGTCAGGTAGATGTTGCCACACTATGGGCTTGGCAGAAGTGTGCATTGAGAGTGCACAGAGGGTGCGTATGAGCACCGTTCTGAATCCTACAATGACAAGTAGGACACTCTATGGCAGGGGTTCCCAACCAAATTCCTGGAGCCCCCTCATCACTGCATGTTTTCCATGTGCCCTTAATCAAACACACCTGACTCCGATCAGCAGTTCATTAGCAGAGACTTCAAAACCAGAAATGGGTGTGTCAGACAAAGGAGAGATGCAACATGGCTGGGAACCACTGCTCTACGGTCTTGTGCACCTATTGGACACGGGTCTGTGGTGACCAAGTCCAAGTCCCAGGGCTCTAGACTGTGACAATTTTTTGAGAATGTGCGAGTTAAAATTTGAGGTGGTCGCATTTGTGCGAGTGCATGGTCTACGCTGCTTCAAAGCATCTGCTCCATACAGTGCACGCTGCTGAGCAGGAGTCAGATTTCAACGATCACGTGAAGAGAGGCACTGTCGCGAGCGCTTCAGGGGTGTATTCCAGAAAGCACGGTTAACTTACCGTCAGCTATACCCTGAACTTTCGGTTGATTAACCCCAAACCTTACTTACTCGAGGTATGTGGTTCCAAAACTGCGTCTGGGAGTAAGTTCATGCAACTCAGAGTATGTTCCTGGTTAAGACTCAAGACATTCTCAACAGAGCGACGAATCGACGAGTCACTATGGAAACGGACGCTAAGAAAAAGCGCGCCATGCTGTTTCTTCTTCTTTTGTTCAATGGTCGTTTACATGCTTAGTGCATATCGCCACCTAATTGATGGTTGTGCAATCATTTTTCTTTTTTTCAGTTTACCCTTTAATCCTTGAGAATAAGAATTATATTGTTTGCTTCGTGCTAATTATATATTAAGTCATATCAGGTATGTATTTTTATTATAGAAATACATTATAGAAAATGCCAATCCATGCTGTGAGAGATAATATAAAATGAAAGAAATATATATGAAGAAGCAAATATTACCTTGTCGTAATAGTGTTTTATAATTTATACAGATAACTATTATATATGCCAATAAAATAAATATAGTAACTAAATATAGTCAAATATAGTCCCAAATTTGAGGACTTGGTATTTGACTCGAGACTGTATTGTACTAATATATAATATTGTGCGCTATCTGTCACGCTGAAGGCTTGTCAGTAGATCACACGTGCGCTGAAGTGAACTAACCCTGGAACATAACATCCTCCGGAGCAGGTTATCTTCAGAGAGCAAGTTGCTATGGTTACTTACATACCCTGAAAGTAACCTCCGATTTTGGAACCGAAAGCTGAGATTATCCTCTCGCTTATCCTCAAACATGCATGCAAGTCCTGTCACCGACAGCCAGTATAGTTTTACTTTTCTTTTTGTTTTCGTTTTGAAAATTTGTTATCTTTGCTGTTTACCTCATGTCATGCTATGGAGGCTTTCTTTATTATTATTTTTTTTTTTTTTTTTATTCCTTAGTGTTTGCTAAACATTCTGTAATTTATTAGTCGGTATATAATACAGCATGTGGTGTATGCCATGCCTCATCTTATTCATTTTTGTTAATAAACGTTATGTAAGCTGTAGCCTACCGTTTTATTGTTGTTATGCTTTTTAATTAAGAATAACAATGAATCCATCTTTTGAGGTGACACCAAGATCGCGAATTCGAAAGTGAAAGTGAAAGTCCATGATCGCTTATAACACAGCACGAGAGAAATTCACGTTTCACAAAATTTGAATAACAAAAAATTATGTTGAAAAAGAACGGGTTGAAAGTTGAACACTTTGGTTACCATATAACTATGAGATATGATAAAAGTTTGTCACCATGTGGAGTATTCCTATTTTAGTCACATTATTGAAGTGCAGTATAGACATGTAAACACCAAGTGGCAACCCCGTTTGACGGCAAACAAAAGAGCATGGCTTCAACGACGCCGTCGTCTGTTTGCACGTACAGCATGACAAATTATTAACTGCACTTGAGGCTTTCATAAAATAAGAATGAAACTCCCAAAACTGTATATGGCACCATAACGAAGATCAACTATGTTTATACGTGAAATTCGATTAAAATCATTCCGATTGAAAGACTCGGTGGACTGTTTACATGAGACGTTATCTAATCCGAATGACAACAAATAGCCTACAAATCACCAGAGGAAAAAAAAAGCGCCTGAATAAACACAATATAGCTTGATCTCAGCCAGTTGATCAACACATATCATCATATCGCCATAATTTCTTAATGTTAAAGCATTGAGGGATAAAATAACAGCACGACCCTCTGTAATGCAGTTGTAATTTCAACTTCTACCTCCACTATTTCCCAGTCTCTACTGTAGTGTCGGTGTCTTTAAATTCCATAATGCAGCAAAGTAATCGGTTTAACACATTTACATGGCAGAATTTTATAGAAAGGTTTATCCCACCCCACTCAAACCGATTAAAATTTCATTCGGTTTCGGCATTTTTATTCCGATTGAGGTGTTTATATGGATCATTTCCATTCAGACTGGACTTTTAACCCGATTACAATGCTCCATGTAAATGCACCCAGTGTCTCTCACACAGGTTTGATGAAATGAAGAGCCACGGGTTGATCCATCCTCGGTGTCTCCTACAGACGATCATTCCTGTCCACTATCTGTATCTGTCTGGATACAGGCCTCTACCGCTCCATCTACATCTCTTCATATCTTATCCTGTCCGTTTCCTCCATAGTGAGAACTGCTGATGGCACCACTGCCAGAGGACACTCATGAATAAAGCTCATGGGATCTGCTCTGAACCCAAACCCCCTGAGCACTACTGATGATGGCACCAAATGATCATGTGTGTTTCCTCAAACTCGTTCATAGTCAGACATCCATGCCAAACTACGCTAAACTTCACATAATCACACAACCCATTGGGACCCTAGCTCTTGCACTCTAGTGAGGAAGAGCTGGCCGAGATTATCTCACTCTACTGCGTCTGAGTCATCTCTCAGTGTGGAGTTATTTCATGGGATGGGCGGAGTCATTTTAGCTAGTGGGTGGAGTTATCTCAGCTGGGGAGCGTGTGTGGAGTGTAGAGAACATATGGACAGGATGTTGGTGTGTCACAGGAGAGAGAGAGAGAGAGAGAGAGAGAGAGAGAGAGAGAGAGAGAGAGAGCGAGAGAGAGAGAGACTGAGTCATCTCTCAGTGTGGAGTTATTTCATGGGATGGGCGGAGTCATTTTAGCTAGTGGGTGGAGTTATCTCAGCTGGGGAGCGTGTGTGGAGTGTAGAGAACATATGGACAGGATGTTGGTGTGTCACAGGAGAGAGAGAGAGAGAGAGAGAGAGAGAGAGAGAGAGAGGTTGTGTTTAATTAGTCTCATCAGAGCAAAGGTGGAGCAGGTGAACGGAAACATGACTATCCGCGCCTGCCGTCCTCACACACTTTCTGATTTCCTCGTTGCTCATCCTTGTTTCTTTCTATCGCTCATTCCTCATTATTTCCCTCTGCGAGTCGAGTTGAGGAGAGCAGATGGTGGATCACACAGTGAGACCAGCCTGCCGTCCACTCCCCCCCCGTTTCAGTTTTAATGTGCTTTATTAGCATGACAAATAACAGTACATTCATACTGCCACAGCAGATGCAGCTTAGCTGCTGACAATAAAAACCAACAAGAAAACATAACAGTAACGATGAGAAAAGAACACAGACAACTATAACAAATCAGCACTAATAATAATGCTCATATAAGTGACAGATACACACAGATCAGCAGCGCTGGGGAAGACATGCATGACGTGATCAGATGAGGCGGGGAGCGAGTAGCCCATTGCTTGTTTCACAAGTTCATCTGCTCATCTTGTCCTGACTAATGTGGCTTGCTGTTCTTGAAGGAGGGGCTCAGTTCCGTGATTCGGCTCCAGCTCTGAGCAAACACCCCAGACTACAGAACTGGATAGACTGAGGTGCTGCAGCTTAGAATAGAGACAGGTGCTGGAGAAGCCATCGACTGCTGCTTATATACGCTTGTGATGATGATGATGATGATGATGATGATGATTGACAGGCCTACATTTAGAACTTAAACATTAAATTCCCACCATAAAGCAGAAGATACTCTTTTCAAATAAGTAATGCATGTTCTTTTTTTTTTTATATATAATTCTATTTTTCCCTAATTATTTAATTTATTTACTGACAAATGCAATAGAAAATAAACAAAACAAACAAACAATTATGCTTTGGGGGAAAAAATAATATTTTGACTTCTAAGCACGCCGTTAGTCTGTTCAGTGATTTACTTGTCTGCCACAATAATGTACTGTCTTTGACAAATATTGACTTAGGCCTACTTTTTTTTTTTCAGCAAATATTCATATGCATGATTAATTTAATTACTTCACTTTTTTATCGAATTGACATCCCTGATAAGAACTATTTTTCAAAAATCGAACATTTAAATGTGTAATACATATGTGTGAGGTGTGGAGAAAAAATGCATATATGTAAAATAATTTTAAAATTATCTTTTGGTTTTGATGTATAAATGTAAAGATAATCTCATGTTGTCCCTTGCCATAGGATTCAACCTGAGGATCCTCAACAGTTTGTCAGCATTTTTAATTAGTGTTTCATTATATAATTTCATTTAATTCT
>NW_015557072.1:637699-646765 GCF_001515605.1 Sinocyclocheilus anshuiensis
TATATATACATATAATAAAGAAGATGCTGTTAAAAACAGTTTTAGATGGTGTTTAGTTTAGATGTCGCACCAATGTATGAGCTACTCGAGCGTATTTCATATCAGCTGCTCATTTACACTCTACAGAGACAGACTGAAAGAAACAGAAACACACGCATACATATTTATGATGGAAGTGAAGCTCCTGAAAACGTCAAACAGCAAGTAGGTCAAATCACCTGTCACTACATCCCAATATAAACACTCTGTCTGTCTGTCTGTGTGTGTGTGTGTGTGTGTGTGTGTGTGTGAGATAGAGAGAGAGAGAGAGGCTGCTGCTCAACAGAATGACATAACTGCACAAAATGAGTGTGTGGTGTGAGAATAACACACACACACACAGTGAAATATTCAGACGGTGGCGTTTTAATGGTCAGAACAAATTGAGCTCAAACACGAACGCTTTCATTTCACCGCAGTGTTATTAAACACATCTAAAGAGATGTTAGCAGACTCAGCCGTGACTTTCACATACGCTGCACATCTCAAACTCAAAAACATCAACCTTCTTGCCGTTTGCATGAACATTTGAGCCGTTAGTAGCTCTCCCCCAAAAACATTTTCCATTTGAGTTTTTATCTTTCCACTTTAAGCTTTAAACAGCCCAGCGCTCCGAGCAGAGGGCCGTGGGTGTTATCCATGAGGAGGGCATGCCTAATCCCGATCCACGAGCCCCACGCCGCTCCTCCAGTAATCACAGCACTCGCAGGATCACACACACACACACACACACACATACACACAGTCCCAAATCCCACTGTTCTGTAAGCCGCCGCTTCACTGATACAAAAACACCATCAAACCGGAGAGAACAGATCAACTACAGTCCAGACGCACACAACGACACTAGAAAACACAGTATCAATCGCAGACACCACTGTTAGTGTGGTGGTGGTGATGATGATGAAGGAGTGGATCAGCAGCTGTCTTTAATTAAGACTGTCTGCTGATTGAGCTCAGAGTCATTAATGTGAACAGAAATAATGAATTCACATCACAAAGCACACGAGACACTGACGAGAACAGCGAGAGATTCGACTGGGATCAGCAAAAACGATCCTCAAGACTGCAGGATGACCACAAACGCCCTCATTTATGCAAACGAGCACATTTCATCAAACCTCTGGCCATTTGAATGAAGATGGTAATGATTTATGCTACACACGGGAACTAAATAAAAGTTATGCATTTTTAGAATTTTGAATAAATAAATAATGCTTATTGTTTGATGATCATGCAAATCAGAATGACAGGTTCTGACAGATTAATCTCACTTCTGGAGACAAATGTGTCCCAAATTATAGCTAAACACACACACACACACACACACACACACACACTTGGACCAGGGACTGGAGTTTGTGTCCCACCAAAGCTTTTCTGCCTGATCAGACATTTATCATCATCATCATCATCATCATCAAAGACCCGGAAATCCCATGACCAACCGCAGCAGCACCACTGACCCAGAACACACACACACACACACACACACTCCTCACAGAATCACAGATGTAAGTTTGTGCACTCACAGCAGCTGATTTGTGTCTCACTACAGCTTTTCTGACATATTCATCATCATCATAAGAGACACAGAAATCCCACAACAAACCTGAAACACACACACTTCCAGCACACATGTCCGGTTCTCTTTCACACACACACTTACAGAGAGTGAAAGTATCTGTACTTACTCCAAACGCTGAAGAATCACAAAGCACTGACTGAAACACACGAGAGAAGCACACAATCATCAGTACGGCACGAGGAAGATGAGGAGGATGAAGATGCTGAAGAAGATGAAGAGCATGATGAAGACTCACCCAAAAGCCTTCAGAGGAGCGCTGAGGATCCGGAGGAAGGTTTTATGTCTTTCTGTCACTCCAGCCAGAAACAGCCGCGATGAGGAGGATGAAGATGAAGATGAGGATGAAGAGCGTCTTATTCCACACACTGACAATCAGCCGCGATCATCCGCGCGTCCGACGCCCGCGAGCATCACAGAGAAACACGCGCACGCGGAGAGGAGATACCTGACTCTGTGTGTGTGTGTGTGTGTGTGTGTGTGTGCGCGAGAATGACGCGTGCGCCTGCAGTTCCGCCGCGCGCCGCACATTAAACAGCTTCATCTGATTCATATGAACCATTTGATTTCATATCATCTGGTCAGCTGCGAGTAAACGCGTCATATCGACTGAGCAATCGATTGTGTCTTTATCTGTTTAGAAGAACAAAAGCGAAATCAGCTCCATTTATTTTAAAACGTACGCTTAAAGAACAAATAGTGATTACTACGGCTTGCAGGACACTAACAACTGTTCTGAGACCGTTTCGCTGATGTTCTCATCAAGTTATGAAAATGTTTGTTCTCTCGACATTTTTATTTTTATTTTTTTGCATTTAAAGGAACATTCCATTTAATCGTTTTGCAAACATTATAGGAACGTTACATTTGAATGTTCCCTCAACCTTCTGAAACATTTAAACATGTTCCCTCACGTACGTCTCTAAGATGTCTCACTTTATCTGGAAAGCTGTATACAAACATGTGATAGATGTCTGTAAGATGTCAGTTTTACATACATTCTAAATCATAAACATCTTAAAGACATATTTTAAACGTCTATTTGACATCTGATAGGAAAAGTCCTATAAATGTATTGCAGATAGCAAACACTCTAAAAAGTGCGTCTTGCAGACAGAGGCGTCATGCCCATTCAAACGTGCCCCCTCAAATGTTTGAGCCAAGTGGATTTTGAATGCAGCTTCAAAAAGACAAAAAATAGCCGAATAATACTTTTATATTTGATACAATCACACCAGTGTGATTAAAGCGTTCAGTGCTGCACATAACCAGCTGCTAAATTCGCTGGCTGGTGCTGAGACAGACAAAGACGCGTGTTACAGTGCTGCGCATTTTAACCAATCACACACAATTCTGTTGCGCTTATGAATGCAATGGCCAATCAGAGGCGTTTAGATGAGTCACCGCGCGCGCTGGCTGACTGAATTCTCTGGCGAATTCTCTCATCAGAAACAACAAAGTGCAGATGTACCAATGTAAGTACTAAAGTGAGATATTCATTTCACACTGTAAACAGCTTCAGTGATTATAATGGGAGTTTCTGAGAGTGCTTGAACTCTATAACTCTATAGACTGAAGTCAGTGAAAATGTTTTTTGATAATGTAAGTTCTTTGCTCTTGCTGTGTTGTTCGACTCAATCAGACTTTGTTGATGCTTTTTTAACTTTAATCAACAGCTTTGATTAAAAAGCCACCTGCCTCGCGACCCGTCACCGCTATAGCAAACAGGTGGCGCGACGCTTTGGTGCTGCGCGCGCGCCATTATGGATTGAAAGGGAGGAATAAAACATAAATTACGTCGCAAATAGCTAAATAAATATAGAAATGCACTGTCTGTTTATTATATGCATCAATCTGAGTGTAAACAGAGAGAGATGTTGAGGCAGGCGCTTCGGTGCTGCGTGCGCTTCATTATGAATTTAAAGAGAGTATTAAACATAAGTTACAATACATCTTTGTCGATCTCATTCTCGTTCTGTTCTCGCGATATCACTACACTCAAGCTCTCTTTCTGTACAGTGAAAGTGTTATAGGTTAATTAGTAACTTACAATGTTTGTATAAATTCACATTAAATACAAAGTCAGTCATATTAAAAAAAAGAAATTGGCATGACGCCCATATCTGGTACTTAAGTCAAAAGACGGGTTTTTATGCACACTGTTAAAGAAATGTGGTTGCCGGAATTTTACCTTAGGTTTTACATAATAACAATACCATAATTTAATTAACTGAAAATATGTTAATATACCAAACTATTGAAGTACTGAAATCTGTTTTGTAGCTTTGTAATACACTGATAACCACCAAATGCAGGAGGTGATGAGAAAGTCACGTGATGAACCAAAGCCCATCACAAGCAGCTTTTAAATAATAACATATATAGAAGGTGCACAGCGTCATTCACACAAACACTAAACACCATCATGGTAACACACATGAAACTGAAATAATGCAATAAACATTCATTTAACAACATTAGGTGTAACACACAACCCTATTTTACAAAACTGAGTAATTCCCTGGGAAATCTGGGAATGACAATTTACAGTTATTCACTGGTCTTTTTCACTTCTAAAAACGGTATACTACTGTAAAATGACATATAATGTCCAATACAGTTTTTCACCGATAGTAGGGGAATTTACCGTTAACCATTTAACAGGTTTTTACTGTAGCATTTTTACAGTCTTTTACCGTTAAATTCAAGGTCATTTTTTACAGTGTACAGTAGCCTAAGTGTCTAAAACACACGTGTACATTTCATCTGAATGATCAAATTCGCGCTCTGTAACTTTATTTTATTAAACTGTGCGAAGAACTGTTTGCTGAAATCATGACCACATTATGGTAGTTTTTTACAGTGCATAGTTAGGCTAATAGATTACATTATTAGGCTAATTTGCCCATCACCCATTATAGATCGACTGACATAATCTATAAAGGTGCAGGATGCATTTACTTATACATATTTGAGAATCGAGACATTTCATGGTATAGTTAACATTTTTGGGAATATTTCGAATAAAAATAAAACATAAGCCTATATCAGTTGTTATACAGTGTGATCATGGCTGCTGTGTCACATGACGAGCCACCCCCCACCCTTCACTCGTGCCCCCTCAAAAATAATGAGTGCATGACGCCCCTGCTTGCAGAGGTAAATGCAGATGTCATATAGACGTCTCCGTGATGTATGTGTGCTATCAGGACTTGCCAGAATGTTCTCTGTTAGCTAACAAAAAGTGTCAGAGTATCACTATGATTTTATAGACATGTACCAGAAGTGAAAGTATTTAGTAATCATTCAGTGTAAAGTGTGGCGGTTTAAAGCATGCTCAGAGCTGTGATGATGACGCTTCTCATTGTGTTTAACAGATTAGCTGAAGATTCAGCAGCGTCTAAAATAGAAAACAATGAAAAGGCAGTTTTCATCTCACACACCTGCAGAAGAGCCTCAGCACAGTCAGTGTGTGTGTATGTGTGTGTGTGTGTGTGTGTGACTCTTCAGGTCAGCCGGTAACACACACACAGACGGACATGTCACTTACTGTTAGCATCTGAAGAGGGAGCAGAATAATGTCAGACAGAGAGAAAGAGACGCGGCTCATTTTTCTCTCTATTAATGACGTGTGCATTATATTGTGTTTGAATGTGAGTCAGAGTCTCATTATAAAAAAAAGGGCCCCGACAAAGAGTTTTAATTGAACGTGAGTCCAGGAAGTGAACATCTGATTCCAGCGCGGCTTGTTTGCCTTTATTCGCTGTTCTACAACTCAAACACATGGCTGCAAGGGCCGGTTTAAATTTAGAAAGCGCTCAGGAAGGAGAGAGCAATACAGTTACAGTGTCTCGCGTGCTGGAGATGGGCTGTGTTTGGCTGCAAGGCAGCAGCTCCTGAGCAAACAGCAGGCAAAGCGCCGGATCACATGTGCTCCAGCTCCCAGCATCCTCTGCTCTGGTCACTTCTGTCCCTTGTTCATCTGGATACAGACCTGTGAAACTCTGTCATGAGCCACGAATGCCTCGTTGCTTCTTGAATCTGGGTCACGCGTAAGAAGGGAAATATTCAACTGCACGAATTCAATAAACCCCTGCTGGGTTTCTCGCTCCTTTGTCATCATCTCAGCTTATTATTTGCATTAAAAATCTAACTGGTGTAACTCGAGCTCGCAGCACAGAAACAGCACATTCATGAGAACTGCGCCTGAAATCAGCAGACGACTTTAATGTTTCAGACGTTTGTGTCATTTATAATCACTAACTGCAGGATATCAGCCTCTAGACCAGACAGCAGGTTAAAAGTTAACATGAAATCCTGTTTACAAGCCACTGAACTTCCGTAATGTGACGCATTTCAGAGTGAAACATGATCGAGGATGGAGACAGAGCGTGAAAAAAACAAGCACACTTTAGCATACTTTTAATTAGAGTACTTATGGAAATAATATGCTTTAACAGAATATACTTAAGTGTAAAATTAATGTAGTGATTTTACACTATCTTCCATGTTAATTGTATTTATATTAAGTGCAGTTACTTGTTAGAATGGGTTTTTGATCCACTTAAGTAGGACTTAAGTACATCTTTATATTAAATTCACAATGACTTCTATTGTATTTGAAATATAGTTAAAGTACTGCTTAGTGTTCTGTTGAAACTTCTGTGTCATGTATTTACAAATGTGCAAAATCTGTAAAATATATTTTTTTTCTGTAAAACCTTTAATGAAAGATTATGTACACTAGAGAATTTTTTTTTTTTAATTAAAGTAAAATATCTTAATTGAAATAAAGTGCAAAAACAATAATTTAACAGAAATTTTCATTAAAAGTTTTTGTAAAAAAAAAAGTTATTTTACAGATTTTAACTTGTTTAAATTAAGATATTTTACTTTAATTTTATGTTTTTTGTTTGGCAGCCATAGCTGCTAGTTATTTGTCCTTTTTTACGGGACTTTTTTACAGTGTAAAATTATTGTTTTTGCACTTTATTTCAATTAAGATATTTTAATTTTACAGTTTTTGTTCGGCAGCTGTAGCTGCCAGTCATTTGACCAATTTTTTTATTTATTTTTTTTTTACAGTGTGTTTAGAAACGTCAAGAAAGTGTCTCTGTTTAAATCACTTGAATGGCCTTTTATTTTATTGAATATTACTGAAATAAAAGGCCACTTAAGTGACTGAAAAAGTTACACTTTCATGATGTTTTTAAACACACTTAAGTACACTTTAATCTGCATTTATATATATATATATATATATATATACATTTTTTTTTTTTATCTTTTAAGATTTTAAGTGCACTACAATTGCACATTTAATACAATCAAGCACACTTTTTTCACAAAGGCTGAATGCAAATTTACTAAAACGTCAGTGACGTCAGTGAAAAGCAACCGTGTATCAGAAGAGGAGCAAGCGATTTCAATCAAATCACTGGGAAAACACTCTGCCTTACTTCACTGACAAAGTTTTGCTCCCAGAGGTAGCAGCAGTTGCCAGAAAACACCTGATCTGCTTCAGACGTACTCTGCATCTGAAAATATCCACATTGTTAAATGACATTCTGTGAAGTTTGTCTAGCAACCATTAGTCGCTTGCCAATTACAATCTCTAATGACTTAATGCTTAGAAGTCTGTCTCTTTCTGTGGCAGCGTTCTGTGAATACTGAACAAACACCTGCGCTCTGAAGCGCCATCAGGATTCTAGCGGCTTCCACAGTCTTAATTGTGGAGGCTTCACATGCTGAGCGCTTCTCAACTAAACATTTATATTCCCAGCCTTCTCCTGCTCTCCCTGAGATGCCGTCACGCTCTTTCTCTTGGCTTTGAGAGCCAGGTCTTTGAGAGCCAGGTCGTCCTGACCCATTGCTCTGCTTTTACGCATCATATGCATATCTGAGCCGAGATATTATAAAAAAAAAACAATAGTTGGCTCACTCAAGGTCACTCACCGATAAAGCATTAACTCTGATTGAGTAAATAAACTTATTCAGGATTTCCTCTCAGATGTTTGATCAGATGTACTGGACAAACGTATAGAGATTATACAAAGAAGAGCAGCCAACACGTCGCGTTTACTGTGAATATAATGTTGAGCAAAAAAAAAGCATTAACGATCAACTAAAATCTAACGTCTTTAAACTCTAATGTCATTTCTATTGAAAGTCTGTCTTATAAATTAAATACATTTAAATGCATTTAAAATTGATTAGCTTCACATACATTATGATTTAGTATGTTAAACACATCAAAATAAGTGTACTTATTTAAGCCTTGAGAAAACATTAAAACAATGATTTAAAATGTAAAACTATATTTATTTGACCTCACAGCGCACTTTTTAAAAGTGTACTTAGAAATGTAGTCATTAAAATCTCTCTAAGTCACTTAAGTGGCCTTTTATGTCATTCATGTTAATCTTATCTGCAG
Organism: Sinocyclocheilus anshuiensis; assembly: GCF_001515605.1. Lineage (NCBI taxonomy): Eukaryota > Metazoa > Chordata > Actinopteri > Cypriniformes > Cyprinidae > Sinocyclocheilus > Sinocyclocheilus anshuiensis. Next base: position 645,757 of record NW_015557072.1, read on the forward strand.
GTACAGTTTATAAATACACTTTTAAGATTTGAAGTACACTACAAGTGCACATTCAATAAATTAAGCATGTAACTTTTTCACGAGAGCTGAATGCAAGTTTGGTAAAACAGTGCCTAGTTATTTGGCTAAAGGATAAAACTAATGTCTGTGGAAAAGCAAATGTGTATCATTAGAGGAGCTTGGTAATTCGATTCTAACATGAAATAACAACACACACTAGGAAATAACCATAAAAGTCAAGGTTGTCAATTTAGACAACCAAAACTGTAGTTTGAGAAGGAAAAAAGTAAACCTCTTATGAAACAAAATATAAAAGCTCATAAAATATTTAGCTGACCTCCTGAGGTTCACGATCAACATTTTCTAAGCGGCTCCTTTTAATTTAATTGCAATGAACAAGCAATTACATGTACAAAAACATTCACATATTTATTTTCCTATTTTTTAAGTATGCTAAAGTGTACTTCTTTTTCACAAGAAAAGCAGATTAATCTCAGTAAGAGAGCGTCCTGTTTTCTTTTCAATATGAAGTCTTCAGTCCATGACTCCAGCAGCAGAGTTCTTGCCGAGTTGCCACTCGATGTTCCCGAGGATAACTGTAGGCTGGTTACACTAGGGAAACAAAGAATAGATCTGCCAGCATCACAGTCAACAAAAATAGCCTCTATTCACAATGTGGAAAAAAAAGAAGAAAAAGAACATGAAACTGAACTCAACTCAAAGTCTAACAGCAAAGTCCAAACTAAACTAAGGATTAAGAAATGCAATTAATTCAGTGATGTCACAAAACGTCTCAGGTTACTTATGTAACCATGGTTCCCTGAGTAGGGAACGAGACACTGCGTCCTCTAGGGGTCGCTATGGGGAACGCCTCGTCGTGACCCGTGTCTGAAGCATACATTGAAAAAACACCAACTCGTTGGCCGGCGACAGCCATGACGTCACTACCGGTGCGACTATAGTATAAATAGGCGCCGGGAGCACACATCATTCACTTCTTCGTCTGAAG
>NW_015557072.1:647256-647833 GCF_001515605.1 Sinocyclocheilus anshuiensis
CGGGGCATCGAGAAGAAGCCCCTTTCTTTCTTCCCGATGTCTGCCAGGTTTACCCACAGATGCCTCTCCGTTACTACCATCGCCGCCATAGATCTGCCCATGGCAGAGGCAGCCTGCTTAGTAGCACGGAGAGCAAGATCCGTGGTGCGGTGCAACTCAGCCATCTCATCAGAAGAAAGGCCCTCGCCTTTATCCAGGTCTTTCAGCAGGTCAGCCTGGTATGCCTGGGGCATCGCCATCGTGTGCAGCGAAGCAACAGCCTCACCTGCTGCTGCGTATGCCCTGCCATTCATTTTAGATGTAGCTTGAAGGGGCATGATGTCAAAGAGAGAACATCATCCTCCATTGGCTGTCTCTCGCCCGCCGCCGATGAGCGCGAGAAGGAAAGCCCCTCTCTAAACTCATCGGCCAGGTCCACCTGAGATCCCCACGAGCTCATTCTCCTCCGTGCCTCAGCAGCAGCGGGTCCTGAACCGCGGGGAGCAGATGGCTGCCCCTCTTTACTTGAAAAGAGAGACAAACGAGAACGGAGCTTTTTCATTGGAAAAAACTCGCAATGCGCGCAGATTGCCTCCTC
>NW_015557072.1:648711-656560 GCF_001515605.1 Sinocyclocheilus anshuiensis
TAACATGGTATATCTCACTTATCTGACACACCCATTTGACGTCTTGAAGTCTTTACTAAGTCTGGCCACACAACTAGACGATTTTCAAATCGTTTTGTTCTTTCTCAGTACTCTGCTTTCATGGCATTTTTGTGGCTGCCAAATTTCAGCTATAGAAGCACTCAACATCCGGTAGGTGACGCTTGCTCGCTCTCATTGGCTATTGTAGGTATCACATCAGAGGCAGCCCAATCAAGAGTCGTACATATCTAACAAGTTCGGGGACGCTCCATCTCAATCGGGACCAGTTAAATAATTGTAATGACACCACACAATAGAGGATTTCTTGGACAAAAAATCACTTACGACAATCCGCGAATCGGGCCGAGGACCTTTCCCGATCCCACGCCCCTCTCTCTCCCACTTTGCTTCCCGTCTGCTCTACACTGTCCTGTCCTAACAAAAGGCACCACAAATATATAAAAAAAATAAAATGTTAAATATGCTTTACTGTGCATGCGTAAAGCCTCAATAAAGCTCAATGAGAGGATTCAGATGGAACAGACATGATACGTTTTCATGCTATCCTTCTGACAGGATAATTTTATTGTGGAAAATATCTCTCATCATTCACTTACGTGTTCAGGTCACACTCACTCACGATTGTACGTCTGATCTAAAATGCAACTGCCATCATGTTTTGTCGCAAACAGCAATTCTGAGTAAATTTTCAATTTTCATGTGTACAAAGTAACACATCTGTATCAATAGCGTGAAAGTAAATAGCACATAAGTGGCACAATATACCGGTATAAACATAGATATACAGTATATCAATATAATGTGTCACATGACTAAACAGGCATCATAGTTTTCAAAAGCCTCCACACTACAAAGCGAAAACAGCGTTTTCAAATATATCCACTTTGGAGAGCGATTTCAAAAAGCTCTGTTTTCCTTGACAAAAACACAGTCTCAGTGTGGACGCAAGGACAAAATGGAGAGAAAATTATGCATTTTCAAAGAAAATTGTATTGGTGTGGACAAGGCCTAAGGTCCCTAAGAATGAGTTGAATCAGGTGTGTTTGATTTGAGAGATCTGAAATGTGCAGCGTCTGCCAGCAAGTTTCTAGTAATCCACAAGACCTTGACTAGCTGTTTTTTTTTTTTTTTAAGCAGGGTTGAAGCTAAACTCTGCAGGACAATGGATCTTGAGGGCCAGTGGCAGAGCTGAACTGTGCATGTTTTGTATGTGTCCCCAGATAAGCTCATTAGTAGATGCTCCAATACCTGAAATGAGTGTGTCAGACCAAAGAGACACTGTTCTATGGGACAGTGGATTTCTGGGAGATAGTTGTGCTGTTTGTTCCTGTGACTTCATCCTTCACTTCTGAGGACTCTCCTTTTGCTCGGACTCTTCCTTTGCCTTGTACCCATTCTTTCACCCTGTGAACTCATATTTTGCTCTGTGATGCTTCGTTTTCACCTTTGGCCACTGCCTTTACCCTGTGACCCCTACCTTTGACCCCACACTCCACCTCCTGGGATCCCTCTTTTACTCTGACCTCAGTGACCTTGATTTTGCCCCATCACCCCACCTGTCATCCCACCTGTCATCCATCCTGACCCTGTCCTTTACTTCATGACCATTCCTTTTGCTTTTGACCTTTGACCACCACCTTTGCCCTCTGCCCCATCCTTCACCCTGTACGACCCTATCTTTTGCTCGGACTCCTCTTTTTGATTTTGAACCACAGCCGTTGCCCTGTGACCCCTCTCTTTGCATTTTGAGCCCTCCTTTTGACCTTAACCTTTCACCTTCTGGGATTCTTCTTCATTTGTGACCCCTCTTTTTGACCTTTGACAGCTGCCTTTGTCCTGTCACCCTTGCCTTTGACCCTACACTTCACCTCTCAGGATCCCTCGTTTTACACACTTCATCCGTGACCCCATCCTTTGCTTAGTGACCACTTCTACTTCCATGTGACCGCTCTTTTCGACCATTGACCCCATCATTTCCCTGTGAGCCTCTTTTTTGCCTTGTGACCCCTGCCTTTGACCCACCCTTCATCTGCGACCTCATCCACGTTTTTCTTTTTCACCCTTTTTGTGGCCTTTGACCACTGACTTTGCCTTGTGAACTCATCTTTTGCACCTTTGACCACTGCCTTTGCCCTGTCACCCCTCTGTTTTGACCTTTGACATCTACCTTTACCCTCTGACACCCTCCTTTGCGTTGTGGTCAATCTCCGTGACTCCAAACTTTAACTCCTCGGACTCCCCCTTCCTTTTCTGCTTTGTTCACCTTATGACCCTATCTATTGCAATGACCCTTATTCTGACCCCGTGACCCCAGCTTTCACCTCCTGTGACCCCATCCCCTCATGGTGAATTCTCGAGAAGAACCTGAGCTCTCTGCATTTCTCCTGTTTATCCAAGTTCCCTGCAACACCTACACACCTCATTATCTGTCATTCAGCTCTCAGTTTCTGAGCTTTATTTGAGAGCTTCGAAAGACTGATGCAATGAATTTCCTCTGCTGCGATTCTTTGCAGTGTGTTTCCTCTGAGGAGCCTTCAGGTAAATCTGTAACCCTCCACCTGTCTACTGCAGCCTGGAGCACAGATGGGGCCCAAAACCACACACACACACACACACAGAGGAAACTCCAAAAATAACACAAAGACACTTAAAAACTGTGATGAGTTTCATTTTAAAAATACTGTGTTTACTTTGTTACAGCATGATTCTGGCCCTAGTCTGAGTGCTTAATCAGTATGCTTTTACATTATTTTTCTTTGTAATCTTTAAAAATGGAAATCTTGCTCTTCCTCTGAAACAACTTTCCTGATTTTCTGACATCTTTTAGGCCTTGCCGAAAGACAAATGTTAACAAATAGCAATGGGCATTTTTCATAGCAGGAGAATCCAAAAATAACACAAAGACACTTAAAAACTGTATTACAAAACATATTGTTGAGAGTCAGATGGTGGTTATATTTGAGTATTGCACTGATTTGGTGCAACATTTTCAGAATCTCTACTAAAACTCTTGTTTCTGTCAGTTTTCGGTGAATTCGGGACAGATGACTAATTACTGCTTACATTTAATCAGTAATCTAATCCAATTACTGCCATATGAAAGCAATGGGACCTGACCACTTTGCATTACTTTGGGCAACATCAAGATCACGTATGCAAATAAAGACAAGAAAATGCATCTCAAGTAGATGAGTTTAATTTTAAAACCAGTTTCTTTGGTAGTGCATGATTCTGGCCTTAGCGTGAATGATTAATCAGTATGTTTTTACATTGTATTTTCCTTTGTAATCTTTAAAAATGGAAATCTTTCTCTTCCTCCGTAACAACTTTCCAGATTCTCCGATGTCTTTTAGGCCTTACCCAAAGACAAATGTTAACAAATTGCAAATAGGGCCTTTTTTCCACATTTCTGGGGTTCTCAGAAGCAGAAGTCATCTGTGTTGGGCAAATTTCTATAGTGATGAACAGAGACTGCTCACTCTTCAAAAATAAAAGCCAAACGAAAACCGTTTTGGGTTCCCCATTTTTTAGCAGTATAACATATTGGCAGAGGTGACATGTACTGTCTGTTTATCTGTTTTCCTTGAATCTATTGCTGCTAAACGCAGTAGTGCCACGTGTCTGGATGGCAATATGCATATGTTAATTAATTACGCTAATTTCATACTCGATGCCCTTGATGTCTTGGCTATTCAGTATGAAGCTGACAGCTTAACAAAGACCCTATTTCTAAGGTTTGTTTTCTCAGATGTTGACAAAAATCAGACTCACTGTTGCTGAGTTTGGATTCATCAGAAGTTCTGCTGGGTTTCAGAGCAGAACGAGGAAGCCATATGTTTCTTACAGAAGCGATGGATCACAAGCCTCCGGCGGTTCGGTGCTGCTCTGTCTCTGGACCGGGCCGAGGGATGTGTGGACATTAGGTGGCATGTGTTGGAGAGTTTGTCCTGCTGCTCGTAAGCTGGTTATTAATTAGCTGTCAGGTGAAACTCAGAGGTGCACAGAACAGATGGAGCGGGTGCGTCTCTGAGGACAGACAACACACACACACACACACACACCTGCCCTGACACTGACCAGAATCACCAGACACACACTCACACACAGTTTTCTATTTTGTAATAGAAAATGTTCTCAGAATTTTGGCAAATGTTTTGGCAAGATTCTCGCAAAGTTATGAGTGAACGTTCTTCCAGTAGTGTTAATAAGATGTTCATTCAAAGTAATCTGGTCTTTAATTACATTCTCAAACTGTTAGCACAAAAACAAACAAACAAAAAAACTAATTTTCTAGGGTGTTCTGGGTGGTTGCCAAGCATTATTACGTTGTTTAATTGTTTCATTTATTTATTGACTTGTGTGTTCTGATATGGATGCGGGTTTGTTAATGTCACAATGAAACTTTAGCATTGTGGCTCACATCTGAGTGTTACAGATCATTGGGAAAAAAAACAAAAAAAAGATTGGATGGGACTTGTTGCTATGTATTGGTTGTTGATTGGATGTTGGATTAGGGGCGTGGCTCTCAAAGATGTATGCAGATGAGTATGAGCTTGAAAGGCGGAGCTTAGAAACACTAAATGATTGGTGAAATCCTGCATACGCCACCAGAGAGAGGATCCAGATCTGACTGTCAGATTTAACATGACGAGGGCCAGACATTTTAAAAAATTAAACCTGCACGGATGAACGATCTGTATCATGCAACATTTTTTTTGAGTTTTCATTTCATGCTGATGTTATGCTGAAGGGCAGTTGTAAATGTTTTCTAAGTGCAATATTCTGAATGCTTGCTAGTGCATTAATGGGGTGTTCTGGGTGTTTTCTTCCCGTCTAGTGTTAAAATATCCCTCATCAAGGCTCGGTTATCAGAGAAACCAATGCCAATAATTTGTGATGGTTTTTCTTTATAAGCAACACAAATGTATGAATAAAGAAAGAAATGAATGTGCTCTAATCTCAGATTCATTGCTGCACTTGTAATCCAGTTCATGAAGAGTCGCTCCAGGTTTTCTCGCTCTGAAGGTCACGTCGGGCCACAGGTGAGCGATGCTTTACATTTCCAGGATATTGTGCTAACATCAGACTTTCTGCAGACTGATCAATTTAAGGGGATATTTTTGAAACTCAATACAGAGCTAAATGCTGATGTCCATAGAAAACTGTGTTAATGTTGAATAATTAAAGCCCACGTTTGTGGACAACAAGTCTGGGAAAGGAAAATGATTCCCATCCCATGAAATCCCTCTGGTTTTGATATGTAATACAATGAGACGTTCACACACAGATGCAGAGTTCAGAAAGGCTTTCTTCACAGACATGGAAGCAGGTTTTGCTCAGTCAGAAAGAGCTGAACGGTGCGCATGTTCGCTGACGTCGGCTCTCTGCAGTCCAATTGGGATTCCACTGGAGACACAAATAGAGTCTCGCCAACTTTATTCCATCATCTTACCCTGCAGGAGCTCAACGATGCTCTCACATCCCAGAATTATCATTCACCATGCCTTTCACAGTAACACATCTGATAGTTTATTCCCACAGAAATGAGCATGTTTTTTTAGCTAAATGGCTTCTCTCTTTTCTTAAGCATGATCGTAAGGCTTAAGGAAAGCAATACTAAAACGTCCTTTAGCAGCGCACTCTTTCCTGTCAGAAATGACAAAACTCCAAAACACGAGTCTTGTAACGGAATAGTTCATCAAAACAAAGCCTTTTTGTTGTTTGATACCCATATGACGTTCTTTCTTCTATGAAACACAGAATTAAACATGAAAGAGTCTTTGAGCTGCTGTTTTCCAAACAGCAACAATTCAATGCAACTGATTAGTTAAAAAAAGAACCAAAAATCATAAAAACACTGTCAAAAACATAGTCTGATCGCAGTGTGAGGAACCGATCCCATTTAAAGTCATTATTCACTCACAATACTCTGCCAAAGCAGATCATGCTCTAGTCTCCAAACTGAATAAACCAGACCAAAACCTGGAACAGCCCATTGAATGAATGCGGTGGTAAATAAGAACTTTTAATAAGACTTAAATGTTTTCATTAAATGGTGGCAAATTACAGTCTGTTTCTTAAAAAAAAAAAAAAAAAAAAAAAAAGACTTCAGAAGAAGCAAAATATGGACCCTTATTTAAAAAGAAAACTTTTTACAGAAATAATATACCATAAAATAATGTACAAGTATATGAACTATATGTGATGTTTTTAGACACTTCACTGCATATTAATTGCAATTAAACGAAAATGTATTAAAATGTATGCATGCAATTAGCTGAACTTTAGAGTGTTTTTGAACCACTTAAGTAGGACAAAACCATTATAAAAACATAAAATATATTTTACAGTAAAACACTTAATTTGATATTATTACAAAAGTCACATTTTAAAAGTGCACTTAAGTGTGTTTAGAAACACAGTCATGAATGTTTCTCTCTTTAAGTCACTTAAGTGGCTTTTTATTCATTCATATTATATTATTTGCAAGTACAGCTTTTTTTTTCTTTTTTTAAATACACTTTAAGATCTTAAACACTACAAGTGCACATTCAATACAATTAAGTGCACTTCTTTTTTCACAAGGGCACTACTGAACAGCAATTTTGGACAAGCTCTGCACTTTTGAAAGGACTTCCATTTATCTTTTGCAGACTAAAACGTTTTGAACACGATTGTCTGCTGATAGTGGTTTATTAATGCAGATGTTCAGTTTAGCTGCTTGTTAAGATGGTGGGAATCCTGTCCTCAGATTTATGAATGCACACACCGATTCCCGGAAAAGCATCTCGTCTCTGAGCCATGACTGATTTCTGCATGACTCAATAAAGACAAGCAGATAGTTAGTCCGCTGCTCCTGAGGTGTGGCACGAGGCCTGCGTTCCCAGAGCGTTCACACAAACGCTGGCAGGATCCTGGACGGTATTTTTAGACGCTCTTGTTAGAAGCGATTACGTGGATGTTTGGGCCACTGTGTGGGGGCGACGCTGGCTTGGCTTTCCAAAGACATTCAGAATGAAGCAGAATGACTCTTTTACAGCATCAGAAATGCTGCTGGAACTACGAATGGCTTCTTAAATCACGCGTGACGGATCAAATGAGTCTTAAGCCCTGATATGAGCTCAGATCTGTCGCTCGCTCTTTCAGAACGATTAGCCTTAATGAGCGTCGCTCACAAAGACAAACCACAATATCACTGCACCGCTGAGGCAGAATTACTTCTGATCCTCTCAGAGTTCTTCAGCTGCACATTTCTACACATTTTCTTTTCTTTATCAGCCAGCTGAAAACAAAATAAAGGCCTCTGTCATTAGAGCTCAAATGCAACCATGATGAAATCAAATGCAATGGATTTCAGCTTTAGTGAACGTGCATGTATGTATATGCATATTGCAGATTTTCTGTAAACATGGACATCCAGATGGCTTCCTACATTAAAGCGTGCAGTATACATCAGGACACGCTGTGTGAGACGCCGTATCCCACAATGCAACGCTCTTGACTTGACCTTCCATTTCCAGTTCAATGAATGAACCACAAGTGATGTCAACAGGGATTTTTTGACGCATTATTTGATCAGACTCCCAAAAGTTATGCATTAAAGATGCAGAATAACTGTATTTTATGCATGCATTATGCATGCTGTTTAAAACAGGGTTATTGTAGTTTAAATATATATATATATATATATATATATATATACATACACTGAACAAAATTATAAACGCAACACTTTTGTTTTTGCCCCCATTTTTCATGAGCTGAACTCAAAGATCTAAGACTTTTTCTATGTACACAAAAGGCCTATTTCTCTCAAATATTGTTCACA
>NW_015557072.1:656616-675347 GCF_001515605.1 Sinocyclocheilus anshuiensis
GTGGATGGATTATCTCGGCAAAGGAGAAGTGCTCACTAACACAGATTTAGACAGATTTGTGAACAATATTGGAGAGAAATAGGCATTTTGTGTACATAGAAAAAGTCTTAGATCTTTGAGTTCAGCTCATGAAAAATGGGGGCAAAAACAAAAGTGTTGCGTTTATAATTTTGTTCAGTGTATATATATATATTATTTTAGTGAGTTGCCAAGCCAACATTTCATGTTTTAATTTAAAATGCTAAAATAAACTGAAAGTGTCATAAAAAAATGTAAAAACTATATTGACTTATTAACAAAATACTAAAAATTATGAGAAACCTACTAAAACGTTACCAAAACTAAAATGACTAATTCTTTAACATAAATAAAAATGAAAATGGAAAATATAAAATGTGTCATAAGTAGCACAGGTATATTTGTAGCAATAGCCAACAATACATTGTATGGGTTAAAATTATCCTTTTTTTATGATCAAAATCATTAGGATATTAAGTAAAGATCATGTTCCATGAAGATATTTTGTAAATTTCCTACCGTAAATATATCAAAACGTAATTTTTGATTAGTAATATGCATTGCTAAGAACTTCATTTGGACAACTTAAAAGACGATTTTCTTAATATTTAGATTTTTTTTGCACCCTCAGATTCCAGATTTTCAAATAGTTGTATCTCAACCAAATATTGTCCTATCCTAACAAACCATACATCAATGGAAAGATTATGTATTCAGCTTTCAGATGATGCATACATCTCAATTTCAAAAAATGTACCCTTCTGACTGGTTTTGTGCTCCAGGGTCACAAATATTAAAAACTAATTCAAAATATTACTAAAACTGTCAATAAATTATACAGGGTATACTGTTTTTTTTTTTCTTTGTAATAACATGCATTGAATGTCGACTATTTGTATCTGTAAATCACACACTGACGCTTCTTTAGTGAAATTAATCAGAAACTGTGAGATGGAGAGTCTTGTTCGGCCGGCTGTACGTCACACACATGAAGCGCTGCCGGCTCATATATTTTGTCTCGGCTAACAGATTGTGTTTATCCAGTCAAGGTCAGAAGTGCTACACCTCAAAAACACTCAGTGATTGCCTTCATATTGATCTTCACACACACACACACACACCCACACACACTCACTCTCTCTCTCTTACACACTCTCTCTTTCACACACACACATAGACTCACACACAGAGATGAATGCAACAGGATCCATTTGGGGTGATTCTCGCGGCAGGAGTTCTCAGTGTGTGTTTGAGCAGATTAAATGCGGATCAGCCTTCATCACACCTGTCATTATACGAGCTGTGTGTTACCGGTTCATTATCCATCAGGTCAAACCTCACCATCTTTCCAGCAGAATCCAGACAATAACACAGGCTGCACGATTTTATCAATAGTGTGATATGGCTTAGAGCAATTATGAAATCACAAAGCCTGCGATTAAATAGGTGTCTGCGCTGTAAGAGTGAAGCGCAGCACTGTGTTCATTTACACGTGAGCAGCTCGGCCGAGATCATCTCTCGATCGTTCACGCCCCACGGCCTCCTCAGAGAAGCTCTTCTGCCCGTCTGCAATAAGCAGTGGCGGCTCGTGGGTTTTAAAATAGAGGAGGCACACTAATTGTATTGGTGTGGGATCCCTGCCGATTATTATTATTATAATTTGCTTAACCACTTTAAAATGGCTGTTTTCGCTAAATTTGTATATATACTGTTTGAATGACAGCTTGGTAAATCTGTTGGCGATCAAATATTCAATATCGCTACTCATCATAAGTACTTGGTACATTATCAGCGCAGCGGGAGATGTTCAAACTAATATCACGTAATTTACGTCTCTTTGATGATTGGTTGATATCAGAAGGGAGGCTAGCCTCCCTTGCAAGGGTTCTTTTCTCAACACCCCTCAGCGCTGAAAGTGAACACTCGATGCTGATTGGCTAACTTTTTTTACCAACGGAGGCACGAGAGCGCGCCTCTGCCCCGGCCTCCCCCTCCCCTTCTCTATCATTAGCGGTTGCAATTACATCAGCAGATTCGGCACATTCGCGATAGAAAAGCGGCGCTTTCACGTTATGGTATTACAACTGTGAAATTACAAACAAAAAATACACATTCTGAGACATGAACTGAAATTAATTGTGAATTTTATTAACATTAAATCGTCCTCCTCCCATTTTCACCTCAGAATTATGGGGAAGCTGTGCCTCCCCTGCCTCCCCCGACGAGCCGCCACTGGCAATAAGTGAAAATATTGGTGGAGAGACGGTCGAGAGCCATTCAGAGATATTGGACAGCAAAATTCAATAAGTTGAAGGAGGCACGATCGCAGAGGGGAAGCGTCCAAGCAGGCAATTTCCAAAAGCGCTGCGAACGCGTCAAATCGTGACACGGCGGTGGCGGAACCGGGTAATTATCACGGCTGATTTACCGTGACGCAGGAATCACGAGCGCTCTGAATGCAAAGTCGCTCTTTGGGAGAGTAAGCTTAATTGTGCTTTTATTCTGTGGTGTGTTGTTTCCAGCCTTAGGTGCTTGCATTCAGAGCTGCGCTGATGAGAATTTCACACGGCGCTTGTTTGAGACGCGCCGTCGTTCCTCGCCCAGCATTGAGTGCGCCGTCTGAAGTGTGAACTGAATTATAGATGTCTAATTTCAGCTCGACTGCCGGCCACCAGGCCTGTGGTGAGCAGCATGGATATTTTATCACCACCCCAGAAATAAATAAAAGCAGTTTATCCCTAGGAAGAAAGAAATCAAGCAATTGTGCTGAAGAAAAATGAGAGGGACTGAGTTTAGAGAGGCGCTGGACGCTTCTGGAGTTTCTGCTGGCGTGATTTCAGGCTGTTTCTTCAGGGTTCTGCTCGAAACCGTTTGTCCTGTCAAGAAATGCTAATGACCGTTTTCACTGGATCTCGACGGCTCGGCCTGATCTAGTTCAGGGTTTCGCAAACAGGGCTTCACGAACCTGCGGGAGTTTGTTAGTTTTGTGACTCGATGAAAAGCTAATAAATAATTCAGTCGAATGTCAAATTAAAGGCTGAGATTTAATTTAGTACATAGTCTGTTGTGCTTTGTGATTTTAGTGTCTCCGAGCGCCTCGGTTCACAGTAAATGCAGTAAACTTAATCTCATCGCAAGTTTAGCGTTCATTCGGGCTAGATTCACTTTGCATAATTTGTCGAAGTGAAAGATGGCGCCTGTGTGCGTGGCATGCCGTCTGCTGCGTCTAGTCCCGATTGTGTTTGTCTTGTTTTTGTCAATTATCTGTAGAAATACCCACTCTCTACTGGTGTATGATCGCCAAGAACTCCTTAATATTGGAACTGCAGAAAAGAACCTGGTACATTACGACCAGAATAGACAGAGAACTTCACCTGAATGTCATCCCAGTCATCCCGCGTGCCCCGCTCCCTTTTCCCAGATCTTGCTAAATGTTGCCGGACGAATTGCCAAAGTAATTCTAACCTTGAACTTCTGATTTTATTATTATTTGGTTTTTTTTTCTGATGAATGCCTGTTCTTTTGATTTATCTATTCCTTGTTATTCTAAAGCGAGTATTCCAGCTCGGCGATGTCGTATATTTAACTCGTCCACTGCTGCTCAGTTCTTTGCTGCCTTTCACATTTTTTTCTGAAACTTAACCTCCCTGTTTAATTCCACCTGTCAAAGTGCCTTGGATATTGTTGCACATTTAAAAATTATGCATCCTAAGCCAAAAACAAAGCCCTGGTTGAATGATATCACTCGCGCTGTCAGACATGAGTGCAAGAAAGACAAGCTGCAGGTGTCTTTTGACATTTTAAGGGAAACCTGGAATAGATGCCAAAAAAAAAACTGTTAAAGCAGAGACCCCTCTATCCCGGCCACTTGATCTGCTGTTTTTGACCAGTTTAAGCCTGTGTCTCTTTCTTTTTTGAAAGATGTTATTAATCGGATGAAACCCTCTACTTGTCCCACAGATGTAGTTCCTCCTCGTTTATTAAAGGAGGTTTTTGATACCATTGAGCCTGTAGTTCAAGAAATTATTAATAGCAGTTTGACCTTAGATTTTAAACATGTTGTGGTCCAACCTCTGATAAAATAATAAATAAATAAATCCAACCTGAACACTACGGTTCTCTCCAATTATAGACCGATCTCTAAACTCCCCTTTCTTTCTAAAATATTAGAGAAAGTTGTCTGTACACAGTTGCAGCTAGCTTATGAATTACATCTTAAGGCATGCAACTGAATTCTTAGAATCCAAATATAAATCAATATCTTCCTTGAAAATAAAGAGGGGATGTTCTTAAAATGTACAGTCATGGATGTAAAACAAATTGATTATAAACTTGAAATGAGAAGGGTCTAATTTTAGAGAGTTGCTCTAAAAGTGTATGCAGAAGTTTGAAGAAAAGTCAACCACAAATACAATAAACACAGTCCCAAAAGAAATGGATGACAAAGTTAGGAGGTTTTTAAAAGTTAAAACGGGGCCGATGAGCAAAGATGACTGATATTGGTGCCTGCAGTTGTATTTACATGTAATTATTAGCCTATTACATCCAAAAAATTACATGCTTCATATGTACATATGATAACCGGATGAAAGTCAAATCTCTGAACATCAGCGCCGCTAACCTTTGCTAACATGGTTTCTGTGTTATAAAAGGCGTGAAGCTGAAAGGTTAAAGTGTCTTCACACTGGGTTTGAGTTCATCTGTGCCTCGCTTTCACCTGCGTCCCATAGAGCCTCAGCGGGACTCGTTTCCTAGCGCGTAATGTCACCAACGCCGCGCTAATTAACTCACTGCATGAAAACAGACAATTAGCATACAAACATTCCACATCAGCCACTTAATGATCATCTGAACAAACGACACGCTTAACGCTGCTGCACGACATCGACCTGCTCATTATCTCACATATTATTTTTTCCTTCCCTGATATTTGATTTAGGCAAAGGATGCATTTCTTATGCTTTAAATGAGTCACGGCGTAACGAAACAGGTCAGATCTCTAGATTAATTTAGTGTGAATCTGAACACAGTCTGATGTTGAGTGACTGTAAATATTTATCTGATATGCCATGATTTATGACACCTCTCATACCCGCGGATCTGCTTTGTAATGCATAGTAACTGGATGACTGTGATGGAGTTTCCCAGGATGCAATAACTCTATAATTTTGCATGGTGGAGTATAAAGCGGCTCCACGGAGGATATTTTTTCCTAATATCATGTGTGAGGACTGATGGATGGTTATATCTGACCTCTTTAAACGGGTTTGTGCAAATCTGGTGAGTGCGCTGGTTTTACGGCTCTTATAAATGTCCTGGTGTCAGATGCACACACACACACACACTCACGCACACACACACGCACACACACGCACGCACGCACGCACGCACGCACACACACTCACACACACACATGCTAAATCATTGCCTACAGAAGCAACAATATCATGCTTCTATAGTCATACAGTCACACACCAGCACACACACACACACACACACACACTCACACACACACACACGCACGCACGCACACACGCACTCACACACGCACACACGGACTCACACACGCACTCACGCACACACACACGCACGCACGCACACACACACACACTGGCTCTGATGGCTGTGTGTGAACATCTCATTGACGGTCTTTCCTCAGATAAACAGATTCTGCATTCAGGGACTAGACGTTAAAGCTACAGGCTTGATTCATGACGCATCGCATTCTGAGTCGACTGGAGGAAAGTGAATCTCACACTCACGTCAAGAATAAAACACGTAACGAACCATATAATCGTATAGAATCACAGACAGAACAATGAATCACTTTTGGAGGAACAGTGGAGGAAACACATTTATTTTGTAGTTGATGCAGAGTCAAGACCAGACCCTTCAAGATCCAGAGCAAGACTGCGTTAATATCAAGACATCTTGAGACCAAAACCGCAAGAGCAAAACTGAATTGATGTCAAAAGTCACGTTTGTAAAGAAGTGAACATGAAATCAGAAGCACCGCATGGCCTACTGTATATTTTGCAATGCATTGCATTTATATTTTACAATTTACACCCAACAATTATATTTTATTAATATGTATATTTTACAATTCATACCATCCTTGTGTGTTGTTCCCAAAAAACGATAATGAAAAATGTGTTTGCATGTGCTGATGTATTCTGAATATCTAATATTCTGGTTTTAAACATGTAAACATCTTTCTTCAGAGTAAAGGCTTAATCAGAATATGGATGTCAATCAGAAAATGAGAAAAATTGAGAAAACTCAATTTGACCTCTGATACTCTTTCATGATCAATCTTTCATTTCACTACAAAGCACTGGGTTTGCTAAAAAAGATTGTTATTTCTTGCATACTATAAATACTGTTCAAACCAATGCACAGATGCATAAACCACAATCACAGAGCAGATATGTTGCCGTCCTGTTCTACATGCATGTACTATTTACATACTCAGGCAGAAGATAGGCCCTGTTATGCAGTTCTTTTCTTTTTTTTTTTGCTTAAGAGTAAAAGTAAGTTTGATATACGCAAGCAGTGGGTTAAGAGTGACGCTGTTAAGAGTGGCATTTAGACGAATGTGTCAATATGCGGCATACTTTCCTTTCAATAAAAAAAACAAACAAACATAAAACCTGACAGCGGTGAGAAAACAGCAGTTCAGAAAGCATCTGATCATAGCGATGCAGATATGTTTACACGAGCTCTGCTCAGTTTATTTATGCACAGCTTATTTTATAGAATAGATTGCTTTAAAGCTGCAGCTTAACAGGATTACACACGAAAAACAGTGTCAGCATCACTTTTTATTAGAATCACAGCTTCTATTATGAAGCAGCTCTCCAGTGTGGTCATGCTTTTACTTGTGAAAGTCTGACCTCAACGGACTGAACAGAAGAAATTAACCAGAGAAGATTCTGAGAAAGAAGGCGGAGCCCCAAGGCCACACCCACATATTACATAATCGCCACAAACCAATGCTAGTCCAAAGGTGTTTACCAGCCGTTCACTTTGACAAGCTGTTTCAAACTCCTGAAAGAACTTCGTTTTGGCCTGATTTTGTTTGAAAATACGTGATGCCAGTTCTACGATTTCACTTGAAATTTATCGAGTTTTTGGCTGACATGGATACCATTTTTACAGCAACATGTATTTACTGCTTTTGGCACTACCATGGTTATAACCAAGTTATCAGGCGACTTTCACTTGTAGCGGTCAATCTTACCTTACAATGGACTAGATTTGACAGGTACAGTCGGCAGAAAATGTTAGAAAAAAATGTAGTTTACAGTTTCATAATATCACAGTTACAGCTCAACTGCGTAATAATGCAAACTTTCCCTTAGCGCCTCCTGATGGAGATTGTTTTATGAACAAGTTATTTGCAACCACGGCCTTGCTGCAGCAGCACACGTCTGGTTGGCTGTCAAAAACTAACCTTAAGCCATATCAAGTTCAGTTAGTTACTGGTATTAGTTAGCTTACGCCACCTAGTGGTGATTTTGTGAACGAGTTTCACTTGTGGCTCATATTTATCGCTGTGGCTTTGCAGTGAGCAATGCGTGAGTAGCACTGAAGTGATGGTTTTGGCACAGAGTCTATTTTTGCTGCACTGCTCATGCTCAATTAAAGTGACAGCACACTTTTGATGCACAAAATAAATTATTTCACACAAAAAGTGCTACAAATACACAGAATAAGCATGTCTAGTGTGTTTTGACAAGAATTGGAGTATGTCAGGAAAGAAAATAAAAAATATGTATAGAAGATTTACCCATTTAAACTTGATTTTAATTATTCAGTTTGGGTGGCCGAGATACAACTATTGGAAAATCTGGAAACTGACAAAAAAAAGTCTAAATATTGAGAAAATCATCTTTTAAGTTGTCCAAATTAAGTTCTTAGCATTGCATGTTACTAATCAAAAATGAATTTTTGATATATTTACGGTAGGCAATTTACTAAATATCTTCATGGAACACGATCTTTTCTTAATATCCTAATGATTTTGGACATAAAAGAAAAATTGATAATTTTGACCCATACAATGTATTGTTGGCTATTGCTACAAATATACTCATGTTACTTATGACTGGTTTTGTGCTCCAGCGTCACACATATTACTCAGTAATTTCTGTAACTACACTGTGCCTCAGTTGCATTTTATTTTACTGCACACGCACTTACAAAAACCAAAACAAGAAGTCTAGATCAGTTCAGCTGAACTAATACATGTCAGTGTGATCCTGTATAAACACACACTGGTTCTGTTATATTGTATCCGCACTGGAGCTCGACAGTGTTAGTTAGTTCTGCTTGTGCAACAGTAAAAGTGATGACTGAGCAAACAACTGATCAGCTGAGGACACACCTAAACACGAGCGTTTGCTTTCGTTCAGACGCAGTAAACTGCAGACACACCTGGATGCTGGTTGAGCGGTTGTGATATAACTCATACAATATTTATATGAGATGGAAATAGTGAGCGGCTCGTGGGCTTTACACTGATATATCAGCAGCGGGTTATTCTGGAGGGGTTTATTTCTGGAGATGTTGGTTTTTGTGTGGGAAGAGTTGAATTCTCACTCCTCCTTGCATTCACTCAGTCTCTATTACATGTCAGCCTGAGGGAGGCCAGCCTTTATTTATAACACACACACACACACACACACACACACACACACACACACACACACACACACACACACACACACACTCAGGTGAGGAGATGTGCAGCAGAAGCTCCTCGGACACACTTAGACACTTCTACTAGCTAACACAAAGATGCTCTAAGAACGTTTTCGGTAACATTCTCATTAAGTTATTTCTGAATGTTGCAATGTCAACATTTTTAAAATGATTAAAAAAAATTCTAGGTTATATAAACATAGAGGGAACATATAATTTAATCATTTCATAAACATTATGGGAGCATAACTTCTGAATGTTCTATGAATGTTCTAAAACAATTTTTAACATTTAAAAAATTAATGTCCAATTAAAACATTTCAGAAAAAAAGTTACGTGAATGATGTATAAATAATGTTACTGTGCTATGCATTTTGAGAACATTATTAAAGACCAGATAACTTGAACATTCTATTAACAACACATTAACACAATTAACGTTTATGTTAATTTAATGTTACAAAGAATGAAAAATCTTAACAAAACTTCAATCAACGAAGATTTGTTTTATCCTCTGCTGAACATCAGCTGAAGCTCTGAGAACGTTCTCTGCTCGCTGGGTAGCAACACAGCAGCATTTGGTTTTCCGCGCCATTATGTTCCAAAAAATCTCGCACAACAATTCATAATGAGATGATAGTATGTGAGTCATCTTCAGCGTCTAGTTTCCTCTTTCAGCTCAACCAATAAAAAAACAATTTAAATAATTTTTAAAACTGATGTTTTGAACATCCAGAGAACATTCAGAATGTGTTTGTAGCTTGATGTGTACTTTCGCATGCTCTTCAACATGTGACTGTGATCAGAAACAAGACAAAACCTTCTAGTTCTAAAACATAATGTTCTCATGATCAATTCATTAATCTCTGCTGCTGTAATAGTTAAAAATAAAAATAAAAGTTTTCAAAGGAGTTCCTGATGTAATATTCATTACATGTCAGCCAATCACAGCAGTGGGCGTCTATACTGAAGTCTTAAAGGAGACATGCCCATTTAAATGATATGTTTAAAGGGGTCATGACATGAGAAATGAAATTTGCCTTGATCTTTTAGCATATAAGAGTCTTTGTATCATTAAAACATCCTGCAAGTTTCAGAGCTTAAAACGTCCTCATCATTATAAACAAAGCATTTCTTTAATCAAGCTCCAGAAATGGCTCGTTTGGATCCGAGGGGCAAGATGACGTCACCTGGGCACAAACATTTGCATAAACACGCCTCCAGAGCAAGACATCGACGAATAGTCTTCTTCTCAGTTTAGGCCCCGCCCACTGGTGTTCAGTCGCTAACGGCTAGCACTTGATCACTTTGAATGCAAGTGTCGCGTCTCGTCAAAAGCAGATAGAAATGACAATCACTGCGCTATCTTGTCTACACTGGATACAGTACACAGATATGAGTCTGTCGTCATGACAAATGCAGTGAAAGAACGTTCGCTTTGACTCGTTTGGTTTAAACAGCTCGTTCACGTCTTTGTACAGATATCAGAAGGAGCCCAGCGTAAGGAACAAGTGGATAGTTTATATTTAATGGCGTCTCGGATCGTGTCGGAGGATTTTGTTTTGTAATCGAGGCACAGTGTCATGGAGAGTCACAAAGAAACATCTGTTGATGTAGCGGAGCTAGATTTGACTGCAGCTGCATCACAAACCGTAATTAAATTATTTAATAATGCTTTGTCTGGAAATGACCCTTTTATTGTGATCATGTTATCAAACACTCAAAACACGCAGCAGTGAGGGGCCGTTGATAGTGTTTCCTATGCAATGATGTTAGCCAATCATAACAGCAGCTGATTATTGACACGCCTTACAGGACACGCCCCTTAAAACAGCTCGTTTTAGACAGAGGGTCAGAATGAGGGTCGAAAATTATAATTTGTTCCACATATTTATTTATTTTTTGTGCAAAAAAACTTTATTGACATTATAAGTAAACCTCAGGGAACATATTAAAATAACAAAAATCTATGTCATGACCCGTTTAAATTAGAGGGCTAAAGAGGGGGTGGTTCTTTGACTTTGCCACTGACTTCTCAGCATTAACAAGTTAAAGCTGTCATCGATGTTCGCAGCGCAAAGTTTGATAAAATAACAGCGATCGCAGATATCAGATATAACGTCATATGAATGCAAACAGTGTGCATTCAGGCTTGCGCTGAAAACGCGGCCTAATAAACCCGATCTCTGTGGGCAAACGTGTCGCTCTGCTCCTGTGTGGTTTGCAGTGGGAATGGGATGCACGTGTTTAGATGTGGGTTAGATGCACAGATATCCGATACGCTTCTGACTCACAACCGCATTAGGAAGCAGCTAAAACGGATGCGGATTTGCGTGTTTAAACATGCAATAATATCCGATCCGTTCAGCTTTTCCTCAGCGCTGGGTTTTCTCTTTCACCTCAACAGAACCTCGAAAGTTTAAAGTTAGTTAAACTGTCGACAGCTCGCATGCGCTTCAGAGATGTTTGAGGGAATGTTTTTCATTTGTCTTCGTCTGTTTGCGTTCAGGATTGAGCGGCTGAAATGAAAGCCTGTCCTGTAATCTCTCTCAGCTCTTCACAAATGAACCTGTGGATGGTGAATAATAACAGGAAGATTGTTCACAGCGGGCGATCTGGAGTTTGAAAGCCAATGTTTTATTGAAGAGCTGAATTTGTACACAAGCAGTGTTTTAAATGACTCTGAACGGTATCAGCACAGCGAAACACTGGAAAGAGGCTGCAGCACTCCATTATGTGATAATTGTGTCTCTTTTTCACTAAGAATATTAAACTCTGAGACCTCAGACTGTCTTTTCATTCAGAGAGATAGATGGTATGTTGAGCCCAAATATCTCCATAAAACAACTTTTTATCCATCAATTAATTTTATTCATCAAGGATGCACTACATTGATCTAAAGTGACAGTAAAGACCGCTATAAAAGACTTCTGAACTTCATTCGTGATTCTGGCCAAATCGTTAAAGGTTTGTATTTCTGCTGTAAGTCAAAGCTCACACACAGATCTTTATTCTCAATGACAGCACTGAGTCTGAACTTCCAGTAAGATTCATGAAATCAGATGTGGGAGCATTAGAAATGTCACTGCGAGTGTTTGTGAAAGAGTTTCTGCTGCTAAAGGTCGATTTTCAAAGACTGGTTTCAATCACGACCTGTTGGTGACCTTTCCCTCCTCACTCTCACAGACACACACACACACACACACACACACATCTCCATCTGTCTCTGTCTGTCTGTGTTTCTCTCACCTGGAGTCACATACATTAATCTGTGAGCAAAAACCCAGTTCACACAAAACAAGCTCAGAGACATTCGTGATCAATCCTGTAAACTCTGTAAAGCCCTGTAAAAGTTAAATGCTTCAATTTTCATATGGTTATTTAAACTTTATTACCAAAAAAAAAAAATGTTTTTATGTCATAAACAGATCTAAAAAAAACCTCCCATATAAAGGACTGTAAAATGAGCTGGCTCACATAATTTCCCCTGACCTTCAGTGAAACAGATGAAATAAGGAGTGTTTCTGAGAGGAGCATGAAGAGCGCCGGACATAAATCAATGTATCAGAGCTGCCTGGAATTGACGGCTCATTTAAAAGCATTCGGGACGCCAGGCGTATGGATTTTATCTTTTGTGTGCGACCACATCATATCATAAAACAGAAACCTCAAGCTATAAATATCCTGTAAAGAGGCCGATCTGCTCTGCTGTATCACCTGTGATCTTTTGCTTCTGTCCAACGCTTCACGTTACACGCATCGAGGACATCTGAAGAACCCAGATATCAGACCGCTTCAGCTCTTTACATATTCACACTTACATATTCATCCATTCATTCATTCATGAGTAATACACTGATATTCCAAGCATATTCCAGGTTCAGTGTGAGTTCGAATGCATCAACAGCGATTGTGTGGCACAAATGACCATAGAACATAACTGAAACCTAACTAAAAACTGCAATAAAGTAGTGACATGAAATGGCTATTAATAATAAATAACTTACAAATAATTACAC
Organism: Sinocyclocheilus anshuiensis; assembly: GCF_001515605.1. Taxonomy (NCBI): domain Eukaryota; kingdom Metazoa; phylum Chordata; class Actinopteri; order Cypriniformes; family Cyprinidae; genus Sinocyclocheilus; species Sinocyclocheilus anshuiensis. Next base: position 669,360 of record NW_015557072.1, read on the forward strand.
AAATATTTTCATATAATCAAAATAATTCAGAGACATTACTAAAGCAGAAAATAGTTAAAATGTAACATTTTGGAACTTAAACATAAAATAAAAAATGGCTAAAAATACTTGTTTTCTAGTAAAAATGTCTAAATGCTATTAAATCCAGATATATTTACTGGAGAAAAGAAAAGAAAAGAAAAGAAAAGAAAAGAAAAGAAAAGAAAATAAAATAAAATAAAATAAAATAATCATCATTATCATAAAATAAACCAATTAATTAATAATATATATTTAAAACAAATCTAAATTAAGGAAGATTATGCTTAAAACAACAACAAAAACATCTATGGTCAGCAAAATTTGTTTTCCATTTAAATTGTATTTTTTCTGATGACATTAGCAGATATTTATTTCATAAAATAAAACAATGGCTATTGTTTTCTAGTAAAAATGTCTAAATACTCTTAAAGCAAGATATATTTACTGGAGAAGCAAAATGAGACTCATAATGATTCCTTACAAGGACTCTATTTTCTAAAACATATATATATATATATATATAAATCTAAATTAAGGGAGATCATGCTTAAAACAAGAAAACATATCTATGGTCATCAAAATATGTTTACTATTTAAATTGTATATTTTCTCTGACCACATTAGCAAATTTTTTTTCATGTTTTAAGCATTAAGTCACTTAATTTTAATATATTTTTCAGGGGCGGGGGGACTTATCATAAATCATATCTTAAATAAGTTTGACTCTCCAGTAAATGTATCTTGATTTAAGAATGTTTAGACATTTATTCAGCAAAACATTTTTTTTTTCAGTGTATTTTTCACCCAATGACTTCAGTCCCATCATCTGTGATTGTGATTTAATATTTGTGATTGTGATGAGTGTTTTATCCGAGCGCGTTCAGATTAAATCAAGACATTAAACTGAGTGTAAATGTCACGACCTCCAGTGTTTTACTCATCAAACTCTGCTATTGACTTCTGGACTAATTGACATTTGTGCGTCTCGCGTGTGTTTGTGGCAAAGTCAGACTCCAATCACATGACTCGACGTCTGGCTGCTGATTGGTCGAGCCGTGTGAGTCTCTAAAGGTCATTTATTCGATCTGAGAGAGTCAAACACACTCGGCAAAACCGCTGAGCTCACGCGATCAATGCAGAGACAGAACGTCGAATCGTCTGTGAAGCATTCTGATAAATAAATATAAATGAATCTGACCGAGACACTCACAGATCGGTCTGAGAGCGACACACTGTGTGCAGGACTGGTATTTAGTGAGGAACTACAGCAGCAGACAAACGATCAATGTAGGGTTATTATAGTACAAGCAAACACACAGATACATAAATAAATAAACACATTTTTGTTATTTGAAATAAACGTTACCTAAAATAAAATATATGAAAAAATTGACTAAAATTAAAACAAAACAAAACAACTTATTTCAGCTTTCAGCTTATTTTTTATTTTTTTAGTTTAAATTGATGGACTAAAATAAAATAATACTGAATAAAAATGAATAAAATCTATATACGCATTTAAAAAACAACAAACACAAAAATGACAAAAACACACAACATAATTACTAAAATTTTCACTAAAATTAACACGAAATCAGATAATATAAAAATAAAATCTAATATAAAATATTAACAAAACCTATAATATATAATAGTATTTTAGACTATAGTTCAATGATACTAAACACTGACTTGAAGTACAAAGACAATAAATAAATAAATAAATAAATAGACATAGATAGATAGATAGATAGATAGATACTGTAGATAGATAGATAGAGAGAGAGAGAGAGAGAGAGAGAGAGAGAGAGAGAGAGAGAGAGAGAGAGAGAGAGAGAGAGAGAGAGAGAGAGAGAGAGAGAGAGAGAGAGAGAGAGAGAGAGAGAGAGAGAGAGAGAGAGAGAGAGAGAGAGAGAGAGAGAGAGAGAGAGAGAGAGAGAGAGAGAGAGAGAGAGAGAGAGAGAGAGAGAGAGAGAGAGAGAGAGAGAGAGAGAGAGAGAGAGAGAGAGATAGATATATAGATACTGTAGATAGATAGATAGATGAACAAACATAGATAGATAGATAGATAGATAGAGAGAGAGAGAGAGATAGATAGGCAGACTGACTGACTGACTGACAGAGAGAGAGAGAGAGAGAAAGAGAGAGAGAAAGAGAGAGAGAGAGAGAAAGAGAGAGAGAGAGAGAGAGAGAGTGAGAGAGAGATACAGAGAAAGAGACAGACAGACTGTCTGTCTGAAAAATTGAGATAATAATTAAAAAATATCTTCAAAAAAGTAGTAGATTCAACACAAAACAACATCTAGACAAATCTTTTGTTGAATTTGACAGTTTTTTTTTTTTACCACACTTGAATCTGAGGGAAGTTCAAGAGAAGCAAAAAGAAGCAAATCACAGCTAATCACAGGATAACTGTCTTCAGAAGAAGATTTTCATGTTGGAAAAGATAACATCAAACAACAAAAACAACAACTAAGAGAAAAACCTTACAGAAGAAGAAAGGTAAAGACATTTCAAATAAGACTGCTATTTCATAGCTCTCTGTGAGCTTTTACTTCGAGGAACAACACAAAGAGACATTACAAAGAGACAAACAACTGAACTATTTTTTATTTATTTATTTTAAGTTATTTTTTCCTACATTTTGACTTTTGACTTATTTTTAATAACTCTGTATCCTGACCAAGAGAAAATAAACAAAACACTGGCAGTTAATTCAGTTGATTGTTTACATTCTAAATCAAGCATGACCAGTGCAGCATCCTGGCCCCGCCCCTTCATCTACCCTCAGAAGAGTTCCGAGAAATCCAGGCAGCTCCTCAGACAGAAGCAGATGAAGCAAACACCCGAAACACTGTTTGCTGACCAAGACCACAGTGTCCTGACTAACCTGCTCTTCTACTCTGAACACAGCCTCTTATGGCACACTGCTTTCTGTCAGCATTTTCCCTTCACCAAGAAAAGAGGCATCTGTAAAGGCAGACAAATCCTAGTGTTTGAAGACACTGAAAACAACAACGAAACAAGATTTTTGACCTTAAACTTGTATCAAAATGGCACTGTCATGATACAAGGATCAGAGTCTGCTCTCAAAGTCTTCATTGCAGAATTTGAAGAAATAAAAACACTTGCACTATCTGATGATGAAGATGATGATCCCACACAAGATAACAACAAGGATCCAAACACTGATGCCTCCCCTGGAAACTCAGGCCAAAAGATCGCAATGACTCCAGCAACTATAACTTCAATGTCAAGAATGAAAGACAGTTGTTCACTCCTGGAGGTAGAGGTAGTAGAGCTAAAAGAATTCATTCTCTCCCACCTAAGCAACAACAACATGGAACAACTTACAAATGACATATTGAATTTGAGACAAGAGATGAAATATCTGCAAAGAGACAGAGAAGAAATGTCAAAAGAGCTTCAACAAACTAAAGATGAAGTGAGTGAAATAAAATCAACTTTAGGAAAACAGCTAACAGAAGTCAGAGCAGAAATGCAAGAGGAGCTCTCTGCCTTGAAGTCAATACTCCACACCAAGGATGAACTCATTACCAGTTTGAAAGAAAAACTCAGTTCTGTTCCAGCACTTAAAGAGTCTTCTCCTGAACCATCAATGTGCCCAGAGATCCTCATGAAAAATCCTCAAGCTGAACAACTAGCAATGAAGGGAGAGTCTCACAGCTCGACTGATCCAGCAAATCAGATTGATATCTCCGCTGCAGAGGAGCCGAGAGAAACACAGGCTCTTATCCTGATCGACTCGAATGGGAAATATGTCAATGAGAAACTTCTATTCCCAAATATGATGGCCAAGAAAATCTGGTGCCCAAACACAAAAAGTGCTTTTCAGATCCTGTCTGATAGAAACCTGAATGAAAACTTTAAACACATCATAATTCACACAGGGACAAATGATTTAAGGGCCATGAAGGGCCATGTGGCTCCTGTGATCAGAGAGCTGGCGATCAGAGCCACTCAACGTTTCCCAGAGGCAAAAATAACTCTGTCCGCCTTACTACCACGCACTGATGTACCATTCCACGTGATTCATGGAAATAATGTGGAACTCTCCAGAAGCTGTGCACTCATTCCTAATGTGCATCTCGCCCATCACAAAGATATACGACCACATCATATGTATGACCATGTGCATCTCAACAAGCAAGGAGTGAAAGTCTTCGCCAGAGTGATGAAAAGCACAGCCCTTGGAAACGCAGAAGGAAACAGCAGAAACTCCAGCAACAAGAGAAGCTCTCAGCCAACAAGAAGCCCTCATCCTCCAACAGAACCCAGAGCAGCCACCGGACCGCCATCACATCACAAGAGCTACACAGCAGCAGTTCAACGGCCACACAATCCTGCAGCTGCTGAACTCAACCAGATAAGACGTCTGCTGAACACAGTCTGCTCCAGACTCATGATATAACTCACACAGATGTACATATACACGCACACACTTCACAGACAAACCTATTCATGAAGTCTCTTAAAATCAGTTGTTGGAATATACAGGGTCTGCACTCTTCTACTTTCGGTAACAAGTCTGCAGACCAAGACTTACTCAGCAGTGTAACAGATATGGACATTTGTATCTTTCATGAAACGTGGTGTCGCAGTAATGAGGCTTTACATTGTCCAATAGGATACAAAGAAATTGTTGTTCCTTCATTAAAAAATTCTAAAATAAAATATGGCCGTGACTCAGGTGGAATACTCATTTGGCACAAAGACAATTTGAAACACTTGATAAAAATGGTTAAAATTGAAAATTCATCTATTTGGCTTGAAGTGAAATCAGTCATATCACAGCATAATCTTTACCTCTGTGCACTCTATATTCCACCTCATGACTCTCCCTATTACAAAGAGCAAAGCTTTCTAAACTTACAGACTGACATCTTGCACTTCCAGTCAAGAGGACATATTCTCATATGTGGAGACTTAAACGCCAGGACCGGAAGAGAAATTGATTATGTAAATATTGTAGATAATAATCACATATCCAACGACACCACGTTTCATTCTTCATTAATTATCACACCAAGAAACAGCTATGATAGTTTAGTCAACACCAATGGAAAACAAGTGTTAAAGCTTTGTAAAGGTTTAGGGCTGTACATCATTAATGGCAGAACCAGAGGAGATAGTTTAGGTAGATTTACTTATTGCTCCAGATTAGGAGCCAGTGTAGTCGATTACTCAATTACAGACATTGACCCAAATTGTATTAATGCCTTTACAGTTAGACCTCAACTTCCCATTTCTGACCACTGCCAAACAGTCCTTTACCTGAACCAGTCCTGTGACAGGGTCAGAACTCCCCTCAAACATGAAAAACTCTTCCCCTTAAAACCAAAACTCAGCTGGAACCAATCTAACGCTGAACAATTCAAAGAAAACATGAGCAGCTCTGCAATACTAAAAATGCTGGACGACTTTATGTCCACAGATTTCACTCCAGATACTAATGGAATAAACTCAGCAACATCCAATCTTAATCATATATTTCAAACTTTGGCCACTATATCTAACATTAAACAACAGAACAAACATAGAATAAACAAACAAAAAATAAAAAAGAATATGTGGTTTGATAAGGGATGCAATTGTCTCAGAAAAGACCTTCGACGGCTTGCTAACAAAAAGCATAAAGAACCGGCCAATCAGACGCTACGGCTCGCCTACTCCAACTGTTTGAAAAATTATAAAAAGCTAATTTGCAACAAAAGAGATCAATATTATGAAGCTAAAATTGATGAAATCAATGAATCAATAGACCAAAACAATTTCTGGAATCTCTTTAAAAAATGTGAAAGCCCCAAATCAGACACATTCCTCCAGAGCGGCACAGTCTGGAGGTCTTACTTTAAAACTCTTTACCAAAAACTAGAACCAGACCTCAACCAGCCCCAAACAAAAAACAAAGAGAAAACTAGAAGATTTAAAGAAAACAATAAAAAA
>NW_015557072.1:676986-687100 GCF_001515605.1 Sinocyclocheilus anshuiensis
AGAGAGAGAGTTCTACAGTAAGGTCAGACATGAGCTGAGCTCCTGAAAAACTAAGAAAAATTGAGATAATAATTTTAAAATATCTTCAAAAAAGTAGTAGATTCAACACAAAACAACATCTAGACAAATCTTTTGTTGAATTTGACAGTTTTTTTTTTTTTTTTTACCACACTTGAATCTGAGGGAAGTTCAAGAGAAGCAAATCACAGCTAATCACAGGATAACTGTCTTCAGAAGAAGATTTTCATGTTGGAAAAGATAACATCAAACAACAAAAACAACAACTAAGAGAAAAACCTTACAGAAGAAGAAAGGTAAAGACATTTCAAATAAGACTGCTATTTCATAGCTCTCTGTGAGCTTTTACTTCGAGGAACAACACAAAGAGACATTTTAGAAACAACTGGACTATTTTTTATTTATTTATTTTAAGTTATTTTTTCCTACATTTTGACTTATTTTTCATTTTTAATAACTCTGTATCCTGACCAAGAGAAAATAAACAAAACACTGGCAGTTAATTCAGTTGATTGTTTACATTCTAAATCAAGCATGACCAGTGCAGCATCCTGGCCCCGCCCCTTCATCTACCCTCAGAAGAGTTCCGAGAAATCCAGGCAGCTCCTCAGACAGAAGCAGATGAAGCAAACACCCGAAACACTGTTTGCTGACCAAGACCACAGTGTCCTGACTAACCTGCTCTTCTACTCTGAACACAGCCTCTTATGGCACACTGCTTTCTGTCAGCATTTTCCCTTCACCAAGAAAAGAGGCATCTGTAAAGGCAGACAAATCCTAGTGTTTGAAGACACTGAAAACAACAACGAAACAAGTTCCCTTTCATGGGAACTTCGAACTGCGTCCTCTAGGGGCCGCTATGGGGAACGCCTCGTCGTGACCCGTGTCTGAAGCATACATTGAAAAAACACCAACTCGTTGGCCGGCGACAGCCATGACGTCACTACCGGTGCGACTCTCGTATAAATAGGCGCCGGGAGCACACATCATTCTCTTCTTCGTCTTCATTGACTGTTCTGTTTGAAGCGTGCATTTCCAAGGAAAAAGTAAGAGCTATCTCTATTTATTATGGCGAGCACTAGCAGAGCATTTAGAAGGTGTGTGCATCCGTGTCATCGCTATTTGACACCAGATGACACACACGATCTATGTGTTGTTTGTTTGGGCGAAGAGCACGCACGCGATGTCCTCGAGGGGGCAATCTGCGTGCATTGCTAGTTTTTTCCAATGAAAAAACTCCGTTCTCGTTTGTCTCTCTTTTCAAGTAAAGAGGGGCAGCCATCTGCTCCCCGCGGTTCAGGACCCGCTGCTGCTGAGGCACGGAGGAGAATGAGCTCGTGGGGATCTCAGGTGGACCTGGCCGATGAGTTTAAAGAGGGGCTTTCCCTCTCGCGAGAAACGGCTGCCAGAGGATGATGTTCTCTCTTTAACATCATCTGATCCAGGGGCCAGTGCTCTGCTGGGTCCAGCCCAGGAAGAGCAGGAAATGGATGAAGAGAGCAAAGAAGCTGAGGCTGAGCCTTCCCAATCCTCCTGCCCTGCATATGATGAGCTTTTGGAAATTATGGATCGCGCCACGGCGAGGCTTTACTTGCCGTGAAGCGGGTGAAGAAAGTGAAGTCGCGAGTATCTCGATGAACATTATTTTTCTGGCCATATCCCTCCAGCTACAGATAGATAGATAGATAGATAGATACAAACTATACATTTGTATTGCCAAAGCAATTGCAGATGGGCTGCTTACAAATAGTATGTATTAATATGTATTAACAGAAAGAAAATAATAATAATAATAATATATAAAAAGTATTAAGCATGTAGTGCAAAATGAATGACTAATGTATGTAAGTATATAAACTAGAAATAAAAAAAAATAAGATAAGGAATTAGACAGATTTACAGAAACAATGTATACATCTAAGTAATATAATAGAGTAATATGGCATAATATAATCTACATGTGCTGGAAACATCAGATTAGAGGATATTTGCCTAATTCTGCCATGCACGCGTTATTTGTTGTGTGCCGGTGCACGTGTAATATATTTTTACAGAGTTCTGCATGCAGGGTCTCAATCGGATGTTTTTTCCATTTGGTGAAATCTTGATTTGGATTTGTCAGTGGACCCCACACCTCACTGCCATAGAGGGCAATGGGCTCAATTACTGATTCTAATATTTTCAGCCAAATTCTAATGGGGCTTTCTATAGGACATTGCCGTTTTATGGCGTAGAACGCCCTGCGTGCTTTATCTCTCAGTTCATTCACAGCATGATTAAAGTTTCCCGTGGATGTGATTTTCAAACCCAGGTAGTTGTAGTGTGCTGTGTGTGTTATCTGCTTAGTGCCTAATGTAAATGTGTGTTGTGTTCCCTGGGATCTGGATCTTTTCTGAAAGATCATAATTCTGGTTTTCTTCAGGTTGACTGTCAGACTGTCTCTGTCTCTGCGCTGGCGGTTATAATACCTACACAAACCTCATCTCACACCAATTAGTTCCAGGTCGGAAGGCAGAGAGAGAATCCTGCAGGAATCAGGCTGGTTTCCCAGCGTTCTCTCTGTCTGGATATCATCGCTCATTCGCTCTGTCATATAAACACGAGTCAAGAGTCTGACGCTCACAGTCAGTTCACAGGATTGTGTTTCAGTTTCGTAAGTGCGTCGTAGACCGATGGAGCTACGATCAACTTTGGCTTACGATGCTTTTGGGAAACGCAGTCCAGGTCTGTTTCACACTGCACACACTGATTTCATTAATCCGATCTTATTTAATTTTCTGAAAGTACTTAACCCTTGTTACGCAATCAGTTCAAATGCATCAACGGCGATTGTGTGGCACAAATCACCGTAGAAAATAATTGAAGTTGGAATAATTGATAATTCATAATTGTATGAACAATTTTAGCAAGTCATACAGGAAATTTTAAGACTTTTTAAGACCTTTTAAGACCAAATAAAAAAAAAAACATGTAAGGAATAAATTGAATGGAACACAATACAACAATGACTGTTATTTAGTTATTTATGTATGTATTTATTTATTTGTTTATTTATTTACTTAGAAAAAAATATTTACTTTTTAATTAACCAAAATAACAATAAAAAATAAAATAAAATAAAATAAAACTGTCTAAAGATTTTTAAATCAACATACATTTACTGGACAAGCAAAATGACTGAAGATAAGTTTATGATTGAAACAAGTACAAATGATCTGTCAATGAGGTCAGAAAAATCAACGTAATTCAAAGGGAAACAAGTTTGCATTCCCCATCAGCAGATATTTGTTTGTGTTTCACTTCACATCTTCATTTTGCAAGTAAATATGTCTTGATTTAAGGATGTTTAGATATTTGTGCTGGAAAACAAAAACTTTTTGAAGATTTTAATTTTTTTTTTCAAAGGCAATGCAACATTTATTGCCATGACTTTATGAACTTGAGACTTTCTGATTTAGGAACTTCTAAGGCATAATTTATGAAAATGTGAATTAAGACATTTTAATATCTGCAGAAACAATTTAATATGTTAATTTCTATATATTTGTAATTATTTGTGAAATTTGCCCCAATTTGTGTGTGGAATTTACTTAAAAACTGCTAAGAAGCCATTTTCACTCAGTAAGTGCTCGTGAATTTCACAAATTACTACAAATAAATGTCAAGTAATGCAATGAATTAATCCTTACATTTTGAATAGAAAGACTGAAATAGTGTCACTGCTTTATTTACGACACCAGTGATTTTCACCGTGCAGACGTCTTGAATCTGCAGCGTCAGACTGAAGATGAGGTTGTTTCGGACGGAAACATCTGGCTCTGCTGGAGCACAAGTGGATTCTGAAGCAGGAGACTAGCAAACGTTTCCAGTCGATTTCTGCCTCGTTTGTCAAGAGAGGCATTCGTCAACAGCCATATTGATTCAGCAATGCGCTGCAGATTGGCTGGAGGTCCGCTGATGTAAATCAAGACGGCTGTCGAGCGTTTCCTCGCTCAGAGCCAGAGGTCAAACACTAGCCTGAGATTTCAGTGCACTGGAACACACCAGACATGAGACGCAGTCTGAGATTAACCCATACGGCAAAAAATACTCGTTTTTCTTCTGGTCAAAATATATTGTAAATATAGGGTGTACACAGTTAAGCTCAATGATGAAACTGGAAATATTTGAAGTTTCAGCTTCATATACTAAAATATATTTTAAAGTATTTCAGGGGCAAGAAAATACATTTCCAGTCTTACAGGTGATAAATGCAATTGTGGATGGAAAAGTCTACTAGAGATCAAAACAACATTTATAATAATTTCGTAATCTGTAATTTTTATATACATTGTAATATTGCACTTTTTTTGGATTGCTGATTATTTTCTTTGAATGTAACATATATTAATGTACTTTCTTGCATTGAAATATATGGAGGGCAAAAATGTTTAAATGCTTTAAAAAATATTTAAGATATGATTATTGGTATTAGAAAATATATTTTTGACCATTTGGCTATTTTAATTTTAATTTAATTTAATTTAATAAATTAAATTAACTAGCATTAAATTAACTAGTATGTATGTATGTGTGTATGCTTGTTTGTTTGTTTTCTGTATGGGAGAGTATGTTAAATATTAATAACCAGAGCACTTGAAATGTAGTTTTGTTACATTTTGAAAAACTGAACTCTGAATCTCTGGGGAATCTTTGTCTTCAAATTATTCTAATTATATTATGAATATTTTAATTATTTTCTGGTGTGTAATATGAACAGATCCCAGTGACCTTCAGAAGCCTGTGTGCATGTGTGTGTATAATTATTTTTTACTGCCGTCAAAATTCAAAGCACATCTGTACTTTATCTGACAGACTTTGAGCTTCATCATCAATGCACTCCTGCTATCCTCCAATCATGTCTCCTGCTAATGCTGAGTTTTAACATGTAACCTTCAATAAACCCCACCGTCAGAGCTTCACGGCTGAGTATTTCATCATTTTATTCTGTTTTGACTCCAAGAATTGACTTGCTAGTTAGAGCGGACTGTACCGGTATTTCTGTCATGACAACTCTCGGAGGGATTGGCATGGTAATGTACATGACGATGTTAATGTATCTGGGCTTGGCAAGACTTGCTACTGCCAATACATCCACAACATGCTGCTGTGAGCATGTAAGAAATACTGCTGCTGCAAATATAACATACATGAATAACCCCCATATAGCATACATGAATCACCTCGTAGCAGATCTATACAGGTGGAGCTGGGGAAGGTGGAGGGTTTCTGAAGCAAGCTGCAACTGCTACGGCAAACACTAGTCATATATTTGAATGTTGAGCAGCGAGCTCATTGGCTACCGATACAGGAGAGAACCAATCAGCTGTGCCATGTGATAATGATGTCATTAGGTCAGATTGAGTTAGACCTATCAGACTGCGCCATCTAGAGTTTCATGCCAGAACTCTGTATTAGTATTTTATATGTTAAGGGACGAGAAGCTTTACTCTAACGATGCGACCGACATTCACAGACAGAAAGAAATTAACAGAAATCAAACTGAAGTGTTATGTGTGAGTCTGAGACAAACACATCCTCAGCATCATTGCATTTGTGATGGAAAACCGCACAGACCTTCGGCTCGTAGTTGGAGTATTTTTCATTAGTGCAGGTAGACAGGGCACATTTTTTGGATGATAAATTTGTAAAGTGAGATCCAGCGACAAACGTGTGTCACGGTGCTGATAATGCAAGGCTTTGATTCCCAGCAGGGCTGCAACAAATTATTGTTTTGATAATCGATTAATCTAACGATTATTAGAACAATTAATCAACTAATAGTTGATTATTTTACTGGTTAATCAGTAGATTTTGATTGATTATTCAGCTTTTACAATAATAGTTAAAATATTGAGTTATACATATTCTAACAAATAAACAAAGATACTCACTTCAGCTTTTGAAACTCATATGCAATTACAATTATTATACAATTAATTTATATAAATAAATATATTTGGCACACAAAATGAGATGACAGATAGAGAAACTCTTTCATTCTCTCATTAATTAGCTATATGAAAAAGTAACTAAATGACTCGTCATTCTGCCTAACATCTCTTTTTGTAAGTCGTATGGATAAGAAACAAAATAAAGGTAAGTGATAAGACGTTTTAGTTTAGTTATAAACTATTTTATTCAAGCACAACCTTCACAACATAATCTCTCTTAAAATACCTTATAGGGTTATGACAATTAAAACAGTCCTGAGCTAGATCAAGCTTTGATCTCTGCAAACCAAACTATCACTTTAATGAAATATTTTTCCTCACTAATAAAAAGATTTTATCATTAGCTAGCTCCACTCAGGAGAGCTGCTTTATAACAGAAAATCAAGCTGTAATTCTAACTGAAAGCGGCACTGACTCTGGTTTTTCATGTTTAATGCTGTAAAGCTGCTTGATTTGAGGCTATCTATTGCATAAAGTACTACAGAAATAAACGTGACTGTACTTCACTGGAGTACCAAACAAACATCCACATCGCTGTAATCAGATGCTTTCTTAACTGCTGCTTTCTCACTGCTGTCAGTTTCTGTTGTGTTTATTTCGTTATCAAGAGGAAAGCGCCACACTGGTCAAACCGCATTATTGCAGGCTCTTACATGAGCTCATATGAGATCAAACCACTACTTGACAACAAAAACATTAGTCGACACTTTTTTATTGTTGATGCTGTTGATGATGTCGACTAATCGTTTCAGCCCTAATTCCCAGAGAATGCATGAACTTAATGTGCAACTTGAGTGCAATGGAAGATGCTTGTGATAACGGTGCCTGCCAAACGTATATGAGTACAAACCATATCAAGCAGTGGTGTGCATCATTCAGAGATTAATCTGTTAAATACCTACATTTCAAATGCGTTTGATTTGTTAAAGTAAAGAGGAAGCAGAAATGGATGGAACATAGAAACATTCTTAAGAAGTGTTTTTGGGAATACCTCTTTTTTAGAAAAGAGAATAAGCAGAAAATAGCAAGAATTTGATTCTTAAGAATGTTTTGTGAATCCTAAAGTTCTATATCTATAGTACAACAGACTTACAAATTCACTTCATAATTAAAGATATGGCCATAAAAGGCCTGTTGACTGAATCAATATCAGAGTAACACAGTGCATGGATATGAGGAAATGGCTGGGTTTCTGCAAGAAATGTAAGAAGATTTAATGGTGAACGCAGCACTGTTTGCTAAAATTATTCTCAACTAAGTTCAGTAGTGTTTTAAACTCATTACACATTAGGCAATAAATCGGCATAATTAGTCAAAATTATTGACATAAATATGTATATCTTGTTACGAAACGAATGAAATGTTGTTGTTGTTGAATTTCTTTGAGTGCTAATTCAGTAAAATCCTCCTCCTGTCATTTGTAACTCAGGACAGTTCTGCACTTCTGATTTTATTTATTTATTTATTGTTTTTAAGTTGATAAAAACTGAATAAATAAAATGATCAGTTCAACAGTTCACTCTAATTCGGTAAGTGTGTTTGCACTGACAATCAAATTAAGAGCAGGCAATGCTAATTTAATATATTTCACACAGTCAATATGATATAGCAACAAACTAGACACAACACAGAATAGTTTGAAATAATGGATTTAAAGTGTGTCTCCAGTAAAAGCCAAACTCTCCTGACTCAACCCAATTTACACAGATTTAATGGCAAATATCGAAATAAAAGAGTCAAGTGTCTTTACACAAACAAGGTCTCTGTATTTATAAAAAGATTGGAAAAATAAAAAAAAAATTATAATGAGGAGAAACAATAAACGAGAATCAAGTCTTTCAAAAGCATGTCATGTATTGCACTTTAATAAATCTAAAATGAATTTAACCTTTGATCAATGTCAGAAAGAAAAAAAAAACTAACAAAATAAGACAAATAGAATATTTTAACTAAACATGGATAATTTTGGTGGTTGTTTGTTTTAACTCGTTGTCTGGTCTCAGTAGGAATCACTCAAAAGAGAACAGAATTAATATTAGTCATAGTTTAAGCGCGGCGCTGCCGGGAGAAACCTGACACTTAGAAAGCAAACACACTGAAATCATGCCCATGTGTATTTAGTTTACTCACAAGCAGAAGGTGAAGCTCGGAGACGAGGTGAAGACTTCACAGGCCAAAGAGAGTTTCCTGATCAGCAACAAACAACAGCATGCTTTTTCTTGTTCTGGTAATTATATCATTCTACAGACTAAATATACAGCATCAATTTCACATTTATACATACAGTATGAAAGAGTCAGTTCCTCCAGATTTCACGATTTTTGTGAATGCAAAATTGATTTGCGTCAGCTTGCATTTTTGTCTTAGTTCCGCAATATTCAGCAAAAAAAAATCAAAAGCCAAATATTTTTATTTGAAATTTGAAAGGAATGTTATCAGACCTTTATAGAATAAAACAAATATTAACATTTTACCCAAAAACAAATACCTAGTGAATCCAGATAAACTTTTAGCCTATTATTTCTCATCTTTCAGCTCTTGTCTTTGGTGCAGTGACTGTCGCTGTTGAAGGTGGGCTCATGTGCTTTAAGATTCCTCGGTTTTATTTATTCAACAGTCAGTGAGAGCGAGTAAAGACCAGTGCAGGTCAAACCGATAAAACAACCTTTATCATGTTCAACAATAAACTACCTGTACACACACACACACTCTCTCTCTCACACACACGCACACACACTCTCTCTCTCTCACACAAACACACGCACGCACGCACACAAGGTGTGTGTGCGTGAAGGTTATCTGTAAAGAAGCGGCTGTCCTTCTTGGTTAGCCGTGTTGTTTGTCTGAATGTCTCGTCCCTAGAGTGGCGCAATGAAAGTTCGATATCGGCGTGTGCTGCGTCTCTATCACAGACTCTCCTGTCACGTACATTAAACTCCATATGAAGAAAAATGAGGCCAGATCGACAGAGAGGAAACCAGTGCTTGTCCTTAAACACTTTTGTTTGGATCCCAAATGAAGGATCCTTCCATTAGAGGCTGAACTGCATCATGGGTATCAGGTTTTACAGTGGCATGACGGGTAAATGTGGCATGCTTTGGTTTCATACTGGTAATATTTGACATAAAAGCTGCTACAAGCAATTAGTGCAAGATGACAACATTAATGAAGTTGCATGCTCATTCTGTGGTAGTTGTATCATGGGTTAAAAACCAAATATTATTGTGATTCAAGGGTTAAAGATCAAGGTTGATGGGATCAACAGTGACTGTAGTTTATCATTGATAGTTGTTTAGTGGCTAACTATAAGAACAGATCATAGTTTACTGGTTAAAAATCAAGGCTGATGGTCATTTAAGGGTTAAAGATTAGGCCTGATGGTTGTTTAGTGGTTAAATATAAGAACAGATAATAGATTACTGGTTAAAAATCAAGGCTGATGGAGGTTTAAATGTGTAAAGATTGGGGCTGATGGTTCTTTAGTGGTTAACCATGAGAATGAGGCCTTTGAATCGTGTTGAAATTGAACATTTGGTGCTGCGGATTTGACAATGTCATGTAAACATGAATCCAAGTAATTCCTCTGATTTTTATTTTTTGCTATGCAAATGTTGTTGTCAGGTTGCTCTCTGGTTTATCAGGCGTTCCTTAATGGTTAATAATAAAATCATTTGAGAAAAAATGTTACAGGATGAGCTACAAACCAAAGTTTAATGCTAAGTGTTGGATGTTTGTTTATGGTGAAATAAAGTTTGACTAGTAAACACTGTCTCACTTGTGTCTGCAGAGCAGAATTTAGACAGAAATCAGCAGAGACGCAATATAATAATGGGATATAGAATGTAGACAAATTGAAGCACAAACTCAGTGCAACATGAGAACACACAAATTATGTGTGTGTGTGTGTGTGTGTGTGTGTGTGTGTGTGTAATTGTGTATTAGTATCAGTTCAAGTGGATGTCTCACCTCATCAGTTCAGCACAAAAACAACTTGAAACTTTATAAATGTGTTAATGTAGTTCTGTCAGCAATTATCTGCTGCTGAGAGTGTGTGCAACAGCATGCTACATGTGTGTGTGTGTGTGTGTGTGTGTGTGTGTGTG